>NW_027650301.1:0-114923 GCF_965287045.1 Carcharhinus amblyrhynchos | reverse complement strand
GGAGTGCCCCAGGGATCTGTTCTAGGACCCTTGCTGTTTGTCATTTTCATAAATGACCTGGATGAGGAAGTGGAGGGATGGGTTGGTAAGTTTGCCGATGATACAAAGGTTGGTGGTGTTGTGGATGGTCTGGAGGGATGTCAGAAGTTGCAGCGTGACAATAGATAGGATGCAAGGCTGGGTGGAGAAGTGGCAGATGGACTTCAACCCGGATAAATGTGTAGTGGTTCATTTTGGCAGGTCAAATGGGATGAAGGAGTACAATATCAAGGGTAAGACTCTTAGCTGTGTGGAAGAGCAGAAGGTTCTTGGGGTCCGTGTTCATAGGACTCTCAAATTGGCTTCGCAGGTGTAGTATGTGGTTAAGAAGGCGTATGGTGTACTAGCCTTCATTAATCGAGGGATTGAGTTTAGGAGTTGGGAGGTAATGCTGCAACTTTATAAGACCCCAGTCAGAACCCACTTGGAGTACTGTGCGCAGTTCTGGTCGCCTCACTACAGGAAGGATGTGGAAGCTATTGAGAGGGGTGCAGAGGAGATTTACAAGGATGTTACCTGGATTGGGTGGCATGCCTTATGAGGAAAGGTTGCAGGAGCTCAGCCTTTTCTCCTTAGAGAGACGAAGGATGAGAGGGGACCTAATAGAGGTTTATAAGATGATGAAAAGTATAGATAGGGTGGATTCTCGGAGGTTTTTCCCAGGGCTGAAATGGTCGCTACGAGAGGACACAGGTTTAAGGTGCTGGGGAGTAGGTACAGAGGAGATGTCAGGGGTAAGTTTTTCCTCTCAGAGGGTGGTGAGTGAGTGGAATCGGCTGCCGTCAGTGGTGGTAGAGGCGAACTCGCTGGGGTCTTTTAAAAGACTTCTGGATGAGTACGTGGGACTTAATAGGATTGGGGGTTATAGGTAAGCCTAGTAGGTAGGGATAAGATCGGCACAACTTGTGGGCTGAAGGGCCTGTTTGTGCTGTAGTTTTTCTATGATTCTAATCTACAGACTCTCACTTGAAATAAATGTACCTGACAATAAGGCATCCAGTTCAAATGGGGCACCAGAGAACAGAGCACCCGAAAACTGGACTGTCTGCTATAAACCTTTATATCCCCAGTCATCTCTGCTCCTGCAGCCCTTTT
Source organism: Carcharhinus amblyrhynchos (assembly GCF_965287045.1). Classification (NCBI taxonomy): domain Eukaryota; kingdom Metazoa; phylum Chordata; class Chondrichthyes; order Carcharhiniformes; family Carcharhinidae; genus Carcharhinus; species Carcharhinus amblyrhynchos. The sequence continues at coordinate 113,789 of NW_027650301.1, read as the reverse complement.
AAAACTATATATTTAGTTTATATTGCCATCTATTTCCAAGAAAATGTATCATTTCACACGTCGCTGTTGACCTGTGCCTTTGCCCAGTAATCACTTTGAGCAGGCTCTGCTCCATTGTGGGAGAGGTGTAGTTAGAGATGGCCACAGCGGAGATAATGGACACCAAATCTAAATGATAAAATTATCCTAATCTAACAATCTTCAAATGTCATTTTCAGGCTTATGGAATTGTTTGGAAAGCAATCGATCGACAGACTGGAGAAGTGGTGGCTGTGAAGAAAATATTTGATGCATTCAGAAATCGAACAGATGCACAGGTATTGCAGGGGGAATAGGGATATTGGGGCATTAGCCATGCCCTGGAGTTTGGAGTCTGGCTGCTATCTATCCCCTACTCTTGTTCTCACTTTTATTTCTCTTTTTCAGAGGACTTTTCGAGAAATTTTGTTCCTTCAGGTGAGTCCTGTGTATTTTTTTCATATGGCTTCAAATGCAGTAATGGATAACTGGATGGAGGGTGAGGGGGTGGAGGGGGAGGGGCGGAGGGTCCTTAGGCAGAAGAGAGCAGGGCGGAGGGGGGGAGGGAGGGGAGAGAGCAGGGCGGAGGGGGGGGAGGGGAGGGGAGAGCAGGGCGGAGGGGGGAGGGCAGGGGAGAGAGCAGGGCGGAGGGGGGAGGGGAGGGGAGAGAGCAGGGCGGAGGGGGGGAGGGCAGGGGAGAGAGCAGGGCGGAGGGGGGAGGGGAGGGGAGAGAGCAGGCCGGAGGGGGGAGGGGAGGGGAGAGAGCAGGGTGGAGGGGGGGAGGGCAGGGGAGAGAGCAGGGCGGAGGGGGGAGGGGAGGGGAGAGAGCAGGGCGGAGGGGGGAGGGGAGGGGAGAGAGCAGGGCGGAGGGGGGAGGGGAGGGGAGAGAGCAGGACGGAGGGGGGGAGGGGAGGGGAGAGAGCAGGGCGGAGGGGGGAGGGGAGGGGAGAGAGCAGGGCGGAGGGGGGAAGGGGAGGGGAGAGAGCAGGGCGGAGGGGGGAGGGGAGAGAGCAGGGCGGAGGGGGGGAGGGGAGAGAGCAGGGCGGAGGGGGGGAGGGCAGGGGAGAGAGCAGGGCGGAGGGGGGGAGGGGAGGGGAGAGAGCAGGGCGGAGGGGGGAGGGCAGGGAGAGAGCAGGGCGGAGGGGGGGAGGGCAGGGGAGAGAGCAGGGCGGAGGGGGGGAGGGCAGGGGAGAGAGCAGGGCGGAGGGGGGGAGGGCAGGGGAGAGAGCAGGGCGGAGGGGGGAGGGCAGGGGAGAGAGCAGGGCGGAGGGGGGGAGGGGAGAGAGCAGGGCGGGGGGGGGAGGGGAGAGAGCGGGGGGAGGGGAGAGAGCAAGGCGGAGGGGGGGAGGGCAGGGGAGAGAGCAGGGCGGAGGGGGGGAGGGCAGGGGAGAGAGCAGGGCGGAGGGGGGGAGGGCAGGGGAGAGAGCAGGGCGGAGGGGGGGAAGGGAGAGAGCAGGGCGGAGGGGGGGAGGGGAGAGAGCAGGGCGGAGGGGGGGAGGGGAGAGAGCAGGGCGGGGGGGAGGGGAGAGAGCAAGGCGGAGGGGGGGAGGGCAGGGGAGAGAGCGGGGGGGAGGGGGGGAGGGGAGGGGAGAGAGCAGGGCGGAGGGGGGGGAGGGGAGAGAGCAGGGCGGAGGGGGGAGGGGAGAGAGCAGGGCGGGGGGGAGGGGAGAGAGCGGGGGGAGGGGAGAGAGCAAGGCGGAGGGGGGAGGGCAGGGGAGAGAGCAGGGCGGAGGGGGGGAGGGCAGGGGAGAGAGCAGGGCGGAGGGGGGGAGGGGAGGGGAGAGAGCAGGGCGGAGGGGGGGAGGGGAGAGAGCAGGGCGGAGGGGGGGAGGGGAGAGAGCAGGGCGGAGGGGGGGAGGGGAGAGAGCAGGGCGGGGAGGGGGGGAGGGGAGAGAGCAGGGCGGGGGGGGGAGGGGAGAGAGCAGGGCGGAGGGGGGAGGGGAGAGAGCAGGGCGGGGGGGGAGGGGAGAGAGCGGGGGAGGGGAGGGGAGAGAGCGGGGGAGGGGAGGGGAGAGAGTGGGGGGAGGGGGGGAGGGGAGAGAGCAGGGCGGGGGGGAGGGGAGAGAGCAGGGCGGAGGGGGGAGGGCAGGGGAGAGAGCAGGGCGGAGGGGGGGAGGGGAGGGGAGAGAGCAGGGCGGAGGGGGGGAGGGGGCGGGGTGGAGGGGGAGGGAGAAGGGAAAATTTTGGATTGACAGAATCACTTTCAATGGATTGAAACGTCTTTTCACCACCCGCTTACCCTCATCTCCGTCCACCCTCGTCTCCGTCCACCCTCGTCTCCGTCCACCCTCGTTGAAGCCCCTTCTCCACCTACCACCTTTTGCTGAAGCCCCAACAATTGGTCTCCATTTTTCGGTGTTGCACTTCCTGGAATTACATGGCATTCCCTGCATGGACTGCCTGTGTCATAAAATCATTGCTCTGATGGTTTTTGCGAGTGGCTGGATTCTACAGGAAATTTATCCTGAATTTTATTGTGGTAACTGCTCCTCGGAATATTTTGCTGATGGAAAGTGTGAGGTTTACTTGGTATGAATCTTCTCAGACTGCCTTGGAAAGGGTGAAGACCATATTAATAAATTAACTGGTTTGTTTGTTGCAGATTTTGCTGGACTATTTAAACGAACTCTTGACATCAGTGATGTGGGTGTAGGAATAGTGTTCCTGCAGGAGAATGACATGGACAAACTAAGACAGATCCTGTTGGTTATTTCTCCAGGGAATTGAATATGTGTTGTGATGATACTGTACCTTTAAGAAATGTATTTTAGTCATGTTTCTGTGCGGGATGTTTCTAACAGGCCCTTCCGTTTTATTAGAGCCATTCTGTCTACAGACGGCACCCTGCATTGTTACTGCAGCAGCACAATTAATTCCAATTGCTGGAATGCTGGTTTTAATCTGAACGAAAACTATTCTGCTGTTCTTGGTGTTCCACGTGGATTTTGCAGAGTGGGGTTTGATTGGGATTATTTACAGGTATGATCATGTGACAAGGTGAAGTTAGTCTTACACAGAATATTCAAGCTCAGGTGCTGCTTTTGAGTTGAGAGAGAGCAATGTCTCTCTTTTCCTCTCTCTGAAGTCTGGAGCTGCTGAACACAGAGTTTACATAAGAAATAGGAGCAGGAGTAGGCCATCTAGCCCTTCGAGCCTGCCCCGCCATTCAATAAGATCATGGCTGATCTGTCGTGGCTCAGTTCCACTTTCCCGCCCTCTCCCCATAACCCTTAATCCCCTCTCTTATCAAGAACCCATCAACCCGCTTCTTAAAAATATTTAGCGAGGCAGCCTCCACCACTTCAACGGGCAGAGAATTCCAGAGATTCACCACCCTTTGAGTGAAGAAGTTCCTCCTCAACTCCGTTCTAAACCGTCTCCCCTTTATCTTGAGGCTGTGCCCCCTAGTCCTACTGTCTTTTTTGAGCGGGAAGAGTCTCTCCACCTCTATCCTATCCATCCCATTCATCATCTTATACGTCTCAATGAGATCTCCCCTCATTCTTCTAAACTCTAACGAGTACAAGCCTAGTTTATTCAGCCTCTCCTCGTAGCTCAACCCCCTCAACTCCGGTATCAGTCTAGTAAACCTCCTCTGCACTCCCTCCAAGGCCAAAATATCCTTGCGCAGGTGCGGCGCCCAAAACTGCACACAGTACTCCAGCTGCGGCCTCACCAATGCCCTATACAGCTGCAGCAAGACCTCCCTACTTTTATATTCAATCCCCCTCGCTATGAAGGCCAGCATCCCATTCGCCTTCCTGACCACCTGCTGCACCTGCAAGCTGGGTTTTTGCGACTCATGCACAAGGACCCCGAGGTCCCTCTGCACCGTCGCCTGCTGCAGTTTTTCGCCACGTAAGTAATAGTCCTTCCTACCATTCTTCCTACCAAAGTGGACCACCTCACACTTGCCAACATTAAATTCCATTTGCCATTTCCTGGCCCATTCGCCCAGCCTATCTAGATCCTTCTGCAGACTCTCCACACCCTCCACACAATTTGCCTTTCCCCCAATCTTGGTGTCATCAGCAAATTTCGACACCCTACACTTGGTTACCTCCTCCAGATCATCTATATAAATGGTAAATAGCTGAGGCCCCAGCACCGACCCCTGGGGCACCCCACTAGTCACCAACCGCCAATCCGAATAGCACCCATTGACCCCCACTCTCTGCCTCCTATTTGACAACCAATCCTCTATCCACGCTAACACCCTACCCCCAACTCCATGTCCCCTGACCTTCTGCAATAACCTCTTGTGAGGTACCTTGTCAAACGCCTTCTGAAAATCTAGAAAGACCACATCCACCGGCTCTCCTCTATCCACTGCCCTAGACACATCCTCATAGAACTCCAGTAAATTTGTCAGACACGACTTCCCTTTAATGAAACCGTGTTGCGTCTGCTCTATCAAGCAATTCCCTTCAAGATGCCTCGCAATTTCCTCCTTAATGACGGATTCTAACATTTTACCTACAACAGACGTTAAACTAACCGGCCTATAATTCCCCGCCTTTTGCCTGGCACCCTTCTTAAACAACGGCGTAACATTAGCCGTTTTCCAATCTTCCGGCACTTCCCCGGAATATAGCGACGTCTGGAAAATAACCATCAAGGCATCCACTATCACCTCCGCCATTTCTTTCAGAACCCTCGGATGCATTCCATCCGGTCCTGGGGACTTGTCCACAATCAGCCCCTCCAGTCTGTCGAGCACCACCTCTCTAGTAACAGTAATGTCATTAAGACCCTCCAGTCCTACCACCTTTCCATCGCTAACACCCGGCAAATTATTCACGTCCTCCTCCGTGAAGACAGAAACAAAAACGTTATTCAAGACCTTAGCCATATCCCCATCCCCTACCACTAGGTCCCCTTTCTCATCCTCTAGGTCCCCTTTCTCATCCTCAGAGAGTTTACCTCTCTGAAGTTTTGCTGTTTTGAGGATCTATCCTTTTCTGGAAACTGCTGTCTGGATCCCTGTCCAGGAGTGTTAAAAGGTGTTGTTTTTGTGCTAACTAATTCTGAAGAATTCTGTCCATGGGGGATTATAGAATCATTCAGTGCAGAAGAGGCCCTTTGGCCCATTGAGTCTGCATCAATATGCGAGAAACACCTGAACTGCCACCTAATCCCATTTGCCAGCATTTGGCCCATAGCCCTGAATATTTTGCTCATCCAGATACTTGTTAAAGGATGTGAGGCAACTCACCTCCACCAGCCTCCCAGGCAGCGCATTCCAGACCGTCATCACTCGGAGTAAAAGTTTTTCTTCGCACCTCTCCCAACCTCCTGCCCCTCACCTTGAGCCTGTGTCCCCTCGTGACTGACCCTTCAACGAACGGGAAACAGCTGCTCCTTATCCACTTTGTCCATGTCTCTCGTAATCTTGTACATGTCGTTCAGGCCGCCCCTCAGTCTTCCCTGATCCAACGAAAATAACCCAAAACTATACAACCTCTCTTCATAGAACTTTATAGCAGAGCATTTAGAAAGCAGTGACAGGATCAGACAGAGTCAGCATGGATTGATGAAGGGGAAATCACGCTTGATAAATCTGTTGGAATTCGTTGAAGATGTAACTAGTTGAGTTGACAAGAGGGAGCCAGTCGATGTGGCCTATTTGCTCTTGCAGAAAGTGTTTGACAAAGTCCTGCACAAGAGATTATCGTGCAAGATTAAAGCACATGGGATTGGAGGAAGTGTATTGAGATGGATAGAAAACTGATTGGCAGAGAGGAAACAAAGAATTAATGGGTGCTTTCCAAATTGGCCAGCAGTAACTAGCGGGGTACCACAGGGACCGGTGCTGGGACCCCAGCTATTCACAATATATATTAATGACTTGGATGAGGAATCAAAATGTAACATCTCAAAGTTTGCGGATGATACCAAACTGGGTGGGAGAGTGAACTGTGACGAGGATACAGAGATCCTTCAGAATGATCTGGGCAGGTTGGGTGTGTGGGCTAATCAATGGCAGATGCAGTATAATTTGGATAAATGTGAGATTATTCACTTTGGAAGCAGAAACAAGAAGGCAGATTACTACCTGAATGGCTGTAATGGGAGAGGGGAGTGTGCAGAGGGACCTGGGTGTCCTTGTGCACCAGTCACTGAAGGTAAGCGTGCAGGTACAGCAGGCGGTAAAGAGGCAAGTGGTATGTTGGCCTTCATTACGAGAGGTTTTGAGTACAGGAGCAGGGATGTGTTGTTACAATTATACCGGGCCTTGGTGAGGCCACACCTAGAGTATTGTGTGCAGTTTTGGTCTCCTTTTCTGAGGAAGGATGTTCTTGCTCTCGAGGGAGTGCAGTGAAGGTTTACCAGGCTGATTCCGGGGATGGTGGGACTGATGTATGAGGAGAGATTGACTAGGTTAGGATTGTTTTAACTGGAGTTCAGACGAACGAGGGGGCATCTCATAGAGACTTATAAAATTCTAACAGGATTAGACAGGGTAGATGCAGGGAGGAGATTCCCGATGGTGGGGGAGTCCAGAACCAGGGGTCACGGTCTGAGGATTCAGGGTAAACCATTTAGGACAGAGGTGAGGAGACATTTCTTCACCCAGAGAGTGGTGAGCCTGTGGAATTCATTCCCACAGGAAGTAGTTGATGCCAAAACATTGAATGTACTCAAGGGGCAGCTGGATATAGCACTTGGGGTGAATGGGATCAAAGGTTATGGGGAGAAAGCAGGATTAGGCTATTGAATTGGATGATCAGCTATGATCATAATGAATGGTGGAGCAGGCTCGAAGGGCTGAATGGCCTCCTCCTGCTCCGATCTTCTATGTTTCTATGTTTCATAACTTAAATGTTCCATCCCGGGCAAGATCCTGATGAATCTACTCTGCACCAACTCCAATGCAATCACATCCTTCCTATAATGATAATTTGATTTATTATTGTCACACATATTAACATACAATGAAAAATATTATTTCTTGCGCACTATACAGACAAAGGAAGAAAAGAAGGAAAAGAGAGAGTGCAGAATGTAGTGTTACAGTGATAGCTCGGGTGTAGAGAATGATAAACTTAATGCAAGGTAAGTCCATTCAAAAGCCTGACAGCAGCAGGGAAGAAGCTGTTTTTGAGTTGGTTGTTCATCTTCCTGAACTTGTAAAGTTTATATTTTCTTTGTCCCCATGGCATCTTGTGGCTTTATACCATGTTCATGCATCGTGAATCTCAACCTTCATCCACTTTTAACAACATTTTATTGGTCCCTAACCAGATCCAAATCGCCCTGCCCCTCCCCCCAACATGTCCCAGGGTTTCAGGGTTTGGATAAGGATTGCATCACCTGCTGATGACACCAAGATTGGTGGAGTAGTGGATGAGCTGGAGGGCTCTTGCAGGCTGCAAAGAGACATTGATAGGATGCAGAGCTGGGCCGAAAAGTGGGAGTTGGAGTTTAACCCTGATAAGTGTGAGGTGATTCATTTTGGTAGGACAAACATGAATGCAGATTACAGGGTCAACGGCAGGGTTCTGAGGAATGTGGAGGAACAGAGAGATAGAACATAGAACACTACACCACAAACAGGCCCTTTGGCCCACAAGTTGTGCCGATCATATCCATACCTACCAGGCCATAGAACTATCTGTAACTCCCAATCCCATTAAATTAATTTGCTCGGGTGGATGTACCTGTTACTAGGGGAGGTAACTATAAGGTTCATGGTGGGAGATATAGGAGGGATGTCCGAGGTAGATTCTTTACTCACACAGTGGTTGGGGTGTGGAATACACTGCCTGCTGTGATAGTGGAGTCGGACACTTTCGGAACTTTCAGGTGGTTATTGGATAGGCAGATGGAGCTCACCAGAATGATAGGGAGTGGGATAGCTTGATCTTGGGTTTGGACATAGCTCGGCAGAATATTGAGGGCCGAAGGGCCTGTGCTGTGCTGTACTGTTCTATGTTTCTATGCTACAACTCCCACCCTTTGAATCTGCTTTCACCATTTGTTTTTTTCAGTTGATTCTTTGTTTAATTCTAATTTCGACGTGCTTTTCTTCAGTTCCCTCATCCGTCTAGAATCTGGGCGTGGGGCCCTTCCTCTGAGCAAACCATGTTCTTATAGGGTCTTTGCTGAGTTTCTGTTTGGGATGTGCAATCTCTCAGTGCCTGCTCTGTACTAAACTCTGCTTTTACCTCCTAGGAATTTGGACACCATCCTAATGTCATCAAACTGCTCAATGTGATCCGAGCAGCAAATGACAAGGATATTTACTTGGTCTTTGAGTACATGGGTAAGAGACAGTACCAGAGACTGTGTTGAAAAGTGGGTCAGAGATAACCAAGAATGGGAGCATTTGGAATCAGGATCAGAGACTGGGAAAGAGTGGGGATTGGAACCAGGATATGGGACTGGGAAAATTTGAGATTCAACAAAGATCAGGAATAATAAAAGAAGGAATTGGGTCAGGATCTCAGAAAACGTAGGATTTGAGCAAGGATCTGGAAGTGGGAAAATGTGGAATTGGAGCCCAGATTTTGTGGAGTGGGTGATAACAGATCGGATTGGAGGGGATGGGCAGTGTGTGTGGGTGCGGGGGGGAGTGTGTGTGTGTGTGGGGTGGGGGGAAGTAAGTGTGTGAGTGTGTCTGTGTGTGAGTGCGTGGGGTGGGGGGAAGTGTGCGTGGGGTGGGGGGAAGTGTGCGTGGGGTGGGGGGAAGTGTGCGTGGGGTGGGGGGAAGTGTGTGTGGGGGCGGGTTGGGGGATGTGTGTGTGTGGGGGCGGGTTGGGGGATGTGTGTGTGTGTGTGTGTGGGGGGGGGGCGGGTTGGGGGATGTGTGTGTGTGTGTGTGGGGGGGGCGGGTTGGGGGATGTGTGTGTGTGTGGGGGGGCGGGTTGGGGGATGTGTGTGTGTGTGTGGGGGGGGGCGGGTTGGGGGATGTGTGTGTGGGGGGGGCGGGTTGGGGGATGTGTGTGTGTGTGGGGGGGCTGGTTGGGGGATGTGTGTGTGTGTGTGGGGGGGGCGGGTTGGGGGATGTGTGTGTGTGTGTGGGGGGGGCGGGTTGGGGGATGTGTGTGTGTGTGTGGGGGGGGGGGGCGGGTTGGGGGATGTGTGTGTGTGTGTGGGGGGGGCGGGTTGGGGGATGTGTGTGTGTGTGTGTGTGTGTGTGGGGGGGGGGGCGGGTTGGGGGATGTGTGTGTGTGTGTGTGTGTGGGGGGGGGGGCGGGTTGGGGGATGTGTGTGTGTGTGTGTGTGGGGGGGGGGCGGGTTGGGGGGTGTGTGTGTGGGGGGTTGGTGGGGTGTGTGTGTTGGGGGGTTGGTTTGGGGGGTGTGTCTGTGTTGGGGGTGTGTGTGTCTCAGGTTAGGGATTTTACACACTGGGTGGAGGGTTTGTATCCGAGTGCTTGGTGACTCTCTCTATGTGGCGTTTTGCAGAGACTGATTTGCACGCAGTGATAAAGAAGGGGAACCTACTGAAGGACATTCACATCCGTTACATCCTCTACCAGCTTTTGAAAGCCACCAAATTTATCCATTCGGGTAATGTTATCCATCGGGATCAAAAGGTAGGAGTGTATAACTCCCAGCAGACAGCGTCATTCCCTCTTCTGTCACTGTGTGCAATACTAGCAATGGGCCTCTCCACATCACCTTCCCCTCTTCAATCGTGGGACATGGGCGTCGCTGGCTAACCAGCAGTTATTCCCCATCCCTTGTTGCCCAAGGGCAGTTAAGAGTCAAACACATTGCCATGGCTCTAGTGTCACATGTAGGCCAGATCAGGTAAGGCAGATTTCCTTCCCTAAAGAACATTGAGCAGCATAGTGGCAGCGTGGTTAACACTGCTGCCTCACAATGCCAGAAACCCGCGTTCAATTCCAGCCTCGGGTCACTGTCTGTGTGGAGTCTGCACGTTCTCCGAGTGTCTGCATGGGTTTCCTCCGGGTGCTCCGGTTTCCTCCCACACTCCAAAGATGTGCGGGTTAGGTGGATTGGCCAAGATAAATTGCCCATTAGCGTCCCAAGATGGACAGGTTAGGGAGATGAGTGGAGTAAATACTTGGTTACAAGGATAGGGCCTGGGTGGGATTGTTGTCAATGAGGACTAGATGGGCTGAATGGCCTCCTCCTGGTCAGAATTGTATGATTCTATGAGTCTGTATTCTCAGTGTGACCCTGCGCATTAACCTATGGCCAGCATGGATGTTGAACTTGTGTTCCAGCCATGTGAACAGTGGGAGCTTCACAGTGCAAGCTCGTGCACCTGACGCTCCAGCCGTCTCTACCCCTGGATGCTTTGCTTCATCCAAGAGAAACCCAAGAACTGCAGGAGAGTGGAAATATGCTGTGGTATCGGCCTGCTGAATTGGTGTTTAGATAAACAGGAACCCTCCATTCAGCCCCTCAAAGCTTTTCCACCTCACTATCATTGTGACAGAGTACCAATTGAATAGTGGGACTGAGAGAAATAGCTTAGCATTTGTGATATTGGATCAGTAATACAAAAACTGAGTATAATGATTCAGAGACATGAGTTCAAATCCCAGCATGACGGCTGCAGGAGTTTAAATTCACTTAACCAAAGAAAAGCTGGAGTTGAAGCTAACCTCAATCAAGGTGAAGCTGAAACTACCAAATTATCAGGGGTGGCATGATGGCACAGAGGTTAGCACTGCTGCCTCACAGCGCCAGGGACCCACAATGGCACAGAGGTTAGCACTGCTGCCTCACAGCACCAGGGGATGGCACAGAGGTTAGCACTGCTGCCTCACAGTGCCAGGGACCCACAATGGCACAATGGTTAGCACTGCTGCCTCACAGTGCTAGGGACCCACGATGGCACAATGGTTAGCACTGCTGCCTCACAGTGCTAGGGACCCACGATGGCACAGAGGTTAGCACTGCTGCCTCACAGCGCCAGGGACCCACAATGGCACAATGGTTAGCACTGCTGCCTCACAGTGCTAGGGACCCACGATGGCACAGAGGTTAGCACTGCTGCCTCACAGTGCTAGGGACCCACGATAGCACAGAGGTTAGCACTGCTGCCTCACAGTGCTAGGGACCCATGATGGCACAGAGGTTAGCACTGCTGCCTCACAGTGCTAGGGACCCACGATGGCACAGAGGTTAGCACTGCTGCCTCACAGTGCTAGGGACCCACGATGGCACAGAGGTTAGCACTTCTGTCTCATAGCACCAGGGATCCACAATGGCACAGAGGTTGCACTGCAGACTCACAGCGCCAGGAATCTGGATTTGATTTCCAGTGGCATGGTGGCACAGAGGTTAGCATTGCTGCCTCACAGCGCTAGGAATCAGGATTTGATTCCCAGTGGCACAGTGGTTAGTACTGCTGCCTCACAGCGCCAGGGACCCGCAATGGCACAGTGGTTAACACTGCTGCCACACAACGCTAGGGACCCGGGTTCAATTCCCAGCGGCACGGTGGCACAGTGGTTAGCACTGTTGCCTTGCAGCATCAGGGGCTCAGGTTCAATTCCCATCTTGGGTCACTGTCTGTGTGGAGTTTGCACAGTCTCCCTGTGTCTGCGTGGGTTTTCTCTGGGTGCTCTGGTTTCCTCCCACAATCTGAAAGATGTACTGGTTAGGTACATTGACCTGAACAAGAGTGTGGTGACTAGGGAAATTTCACAGTAACTTCATTACAGTGTTAATGTAAGCCTTACTTGTGACTAATAAATAAGCTTGACTTCACTTTTATCACACAAACCCATCTGGTTCACTGGCATCCTCCATGATCCTCCTTGTTGATCTGGTCTACATGTGATTTCAGATCCACAACCATGTTAACTCTTAATTGAATGGACTAACAATCACTTGGTTATACTAAAGAAGGAATAGGTAATAAATGCAGGCCTTGCCAGCACTCCCATGTCCTGTAACTCAATCATTTTAAAATAGAGGTTATTTAGAACATAAGAACATAAGAAATAGGAGCAGGAGTAGGCCATCTAGCCCCTCGAGCCTGCCCCGCCATTCAATAAGATCATGGCTGATCTGTTGTGGCTCAGTTCCACATTCCCGCCCTCTCCCCATAACCCTTAATCCCCTCTCTTATCAAAAACCCATCAACCCGCGTCTTAAAAATATTTAGCGAGGCAGCCTCCACCACTTCAACGGGCAGAGAATTCCAGAGATTCACCACCCTTTGAGTGAAGAAGTTCCTCCTCAACTCCGTTCTAAACCGCCCCCCCCTTTATCCTGAGGCTGTGCCCTCTAGTCCTACTGTCCTTTCTGAGTGGGAAGAGCCTCTCCACCTCTATCCTATCCATCCCATTCAACATCTTATACGTCTCAATGAGATCTCCCCTCATTCTTCTAAACTCTAACGAGTACAAGCCTAGTTTATTCAGCCTCTCCTCATAGCTCAATCCCCTCAACTCCGGAATCAGCCTAGTAAACCTCCTCTGCACTCCCTCCAGGGCCAAAATATCCTTGTGTAAGTGTGGCGACCAAAACTGCACACAGTACTCCAGCTGCAGCCTCACCAGTGCCCTATAGAGCTGCAGCCTTTTAGTCTTTTGAGCCTGCTTCAGCATCCAGTCACACCGTAACTGATCTGTATCTTAGCTTTATAATCCTTAATTTCCTTGCCTGGTGGTAGTCTATCATTCTCAGCTTTGAAATATTCATTGTTTGCCCCGCAGCCTGATCAGCTGGAGTGAAGTGTTCTGGATTAGTACTCCTCTTTGCTTCCTGACATCACATCTGAACAAGCTTCTTCTGGACCCTTCTTCCCAGAGGGAATTGTTTATATTGACCCAATCAAATTCTTTAGTTATCTTAAACAGCGCAATCAGATCAGCCATTAATTTTCTAAATTCAAAGGAATACTGACAGTGTATATTTATTTCCATGTACAGATTATTGAGGCTGTCACACTGAACCCTTTTCTGACATCCTTACTCTAGCTTTGTTTTCATTCTCCAGCCTTCCAACATCCTCTTGGATGCAGACTGTTTTGTCAAACTCTGTGACTTTGGCCTGGCTCGCTGCATTAATCAGATCCAAGAGGAGCAGGGGAATGCAGCATTAACAGAGTACGTGGCTACCCGCTGGTACCGAGCACCAGAAATCCTCCTCGCATCTCCCAGGTCAGAAGCTGTTTCAAAGTTTAAAGTGTAAAAGTTCAAAAAAAGTTTGAAATTCAAAGTTTAAAGGGGCTACACAGTGGTGAACACTGCTGCTTCAAACACCAGAGACCTGGGTTCAATTCCTGGCTTGGGTCACTTTCTGTGTGAAGTTTGCATGTTCTCCCTGTGTTTGTGTGGGTTTTCTCCGGCTGCTACCATAGTCTGAAAGACATGCTGGTTAGGTGCATTGACCATGTTAAATTTTCCCTCAGTGTACCGAACAGGTGCCAGACTGTGGTGACGAGGGGAATTTCACAATAACTTCATTGCAATAAACTATAAATTTTTTAAACTTATATTAACACTACAATGAAGTTACAGTGACAATCTCCTAGACTCCACATTCTGGCACTTCTTCGGGTACGCTGAGGGAGAATTTAGAATGGCCAACACACCCTAACCAGCACGCATTTCAGACTGTGGGAGGAACCGGGGCACCCAGAGGAAACCCACACAAACACTTGAAGAACATGTAAATTCCATGCAGTGAGTCGCCCCCAGGCCGGAATTGAACCCAGGTCCCTGGCGCTGTGAGGTAGCAGTACTCTTATTGGGACTTTGTCGAAAGCCTTCTGAAAGTCCAAACAAACCTCATTCACTGTCTCCCACTCATCAGATCTACATAGTTACATAGTCATAGAGCAATGATGCATGGAAACAGACCCTTCGGCCCACTGATCCATGCTGACCATGGCACCCTCCCAGCTGGTCCCAATTGCCTGCGTTTGGCCCATATCCCTCAAATCCTTTCCCATCCATGTACTAATCCAAATGCTTTTTAAATGTGGCTATTGAACTAGCCTCAACCACTTTCTCTGGCAGCTTATTCTATGCTGCTCCCTATAACTCAGGCCCACTAATCTTGGCAACATCCTGGTAGATCTTCTCTGCACTCTTTCCACTTTATCAATGTTTTTCCTATAACAGGGTGACCAGAACTGTACACAATACTCCAAGTGTGGCGTCACCAATGAAACATACAACTGTAACATAACATTCTCGAACAATTCCAGTAGATTTGTCAAGCATGATTTCCCTTTCACAAATCCATGCTGACTGTCCAATACTCTTTCCAAAATATTTTGCTATAAAATCTTTGACGTGGATTTGAAAAATTTCTCCACCATCAACATTAGGCTCACTGGCCTATAATTCCTTATTTTCTCTCTACCTCCCTTTTTACATAGTGGGGTTAGAACATAGAAAAACTACAGCACAAACAGACCCTTCAGCCCATAAGTTGCGCTGATGATATCCCTACCTACGAGACTTACCTGTAACCCTCAATCCTATTAAATCCCAGGTACTCATCCAGAAGTCTCTTAAAAGACCCTATCGAATTTGCCTCTACCACTGCGGACGGCAGCCGATTCCACTCACCCACCACCCTCTGAGTGAAAAACTTACCCCTGACATCTCCACTATACCTACTCCCCAGCACCTTAAACCTGTGTCCTCTTGTAGCGACCATTTCAGCCCTGGGAAAAAGCCTCTGAGAATCCCTCCGATGTATACCTCTCAACATCTTATAAACCTCTATCAGGTCCCCTCTCATCCTTAGTCTCTCCAAGAGAAAAGACCGAGCTCTCTCAACCTGTCCTCATAAGGCATGCCACCCAATCCAGGCAACATCCTTGTAAGTCTAAACACTAGCTACCCTCTGTGATGTTGAGACGAACAATAAATCATGAGGTCAGTGGTAGTAAACTAACTGGAACAGTTAGTGCCGATGACACAAAGATTGGCTGGGTGGCTAACAGTGAGGTTGAGTGTCTTGGGTTACAGGAGGATATAGACAAGATGGTCTAATGGGCCGATAAGTGGCAGATGGAATTTAACCCTGAGAAGTGTGAGGTGATGCACTTTGCAAGGACTAATTTGGCAAGAAAGTATTCAGTGAATGGTAGGACACTAGGAAGTTCTGTGGAACAAAGGGACCTTGGAGTGTTTGTCCATAGATCTCTGAAGATGGAAAAGCATATTAGTAAGGTGGTGAAAGAGGCACATGGGGCACTTGCCTTTATCAATTGGGGTATAGATTATAAAAGCAGGGAAGTCGTGATGGAGTTGTATAGAACTTTGTTGAGGCTACAGCTGGAATACTGTGCGCAGTTCTGGTTGCCTCATTATAGGAAAGACGTGAACGCATTGCAGGGAGTGCAGAGGAAATTCACCAGGATGCTGCCTGGGATGGAACATTTAAGTTATAAGAACATAAGAACTAGGAGCAGGAGTAGGCCATCTGGCTCCTCGAGCCTGCTTCGCCATTCAGTAAGATCATGGCTGATCTTTTTACTTTTGTGGATTCATCTCCCCTTACCCGCTTGCTCACCATAACCCTTAATTCCTTTCCTGTTCAAAAATTTATTTACCCTTGCCTTAAAACTCTCTTATGAAGAGAGGTTGCGTAGGCTTGGGTGGTTTTCTCTGGAGAAGAGAAGACTGAGGGGTGACCTTGATTGAGGTGCTCAAGATTATGAGGGGCATGGACAGAGTGGATAGGGAGCGGCTGTTCCCCTTAGGTGAAGGGTCAGTTACGAGGGGACACAGGTTAAAAGTGAGGGGTGGGAGGGTTAGGGGGATTTGAGGAAAAGTTTTTTTACCCAGGGAGTGGTGACGGTCTGGAATACGCTGCCTGGGAGGGTGGGGGAGGCGGGATGCCTCACATCCTTTAAAACGTACCTGGATGAATACTTGGCGCGCCAAAACATTCAAGGCTATGGGCCAAGTGCTGGCAAGTGGGATTAGGTGGGCAGGTCAAGGCATTTCATGCGTCGGTGCTGATTCGATGGGCCGAAGAGCCTCTTCCGCACTGCAGGATTCTGTGATTTTGTGAATGTGTGAAATGTAGTTGAGGCCAAAATATTGTCTGCCTTCAAGAAGAAATTAGTTGTAGTTCTAGGGGCTAAAGGAATCAAGGGATATGGGAGGAAGGGGGGGGTCAGATTATTAGAAACGTAGAAAAACAACAGCACAAACAGGCCCTTCGGCCCACAAGTTGTGCTGATGATATCCCTACCTGCTAGGCTTACCTATAACCCTCAATCCCATTAAATTCCATGTACTCATCCAGAAGTCTCTTAAAAGACCCCAGCAAGTTCGCCTCCACCACCACCGATGGCAGCCGATTCCACTCACCCACCACCCTCTGAGTGAAAAACTTCCCCCTGACATCTCCTCTGTACTTGCTTCCCAGCACCTTAAATCTGTGTCCTCTTGTAGCGACCATTTCAGCCCTGGGAAAAAGCCTCTGAGAATCCACCCTATCTATTCCTCTCAACATCTTATAAACCTCTATCAGGTGGCCTCTCAACCTTCGTCTCTCCAAGGAGAAAAGACCGAGCTCCCTCAACCTAGCTTCATAAGGCATGCCTCCCAATCCAGGCAACATCCATGTAAATCTCCTCTGCACCATTTCAATAGCTTCCACGTCCTTCCTGTGGTGAGGCAACCAGAACTGAGCACAGTATTCCAAGTGGAGTCTGACAAGGGTCTTATAAAGTTGCAGCATTACCTCCTGACTCCTAAACTCAATCCCTCAATTAATGAAGGCCAGTACACCATACGCCTTCTTGACCACATCCTCGACCTGCGAGGCCAATTTAAGAGTCCGATGGACCTGGACCCCAAGGTCCTTCTGATCTTCCACACTGCTAAGAGTCCTACCCTTGATATTATACTCCTTCATCCCATTTGACCTGCCAAAATGGACCACTACACATTTATCCGGGTTGAAGTCCATCTGCCACTTCTCCTCCCAGCCTTGCATCCTATCTATGTCTCGCTGCAATTTCTGACATCGCTCCACACTATCCACAACACCACCAACCTTCGTGTCATCAGCAAACCCATCCCTCCACTTCCTCATCCAGGTCATTTATGAAAATGACAAACAGCAAGGGTCTTAGAACAGATCCCTGGGGCACTTCACTGGTGACTGACCTCCATGCAGAAAAAGACCCATCCACAACCACTCTCTGCCTTCTGCAGGCAAGCCAGTTCTGGATCCACAAGGAACAGCCCCTTGGATCCCATGCCCTCTCACTTTCTCAAGAAGTCTTGCATGGGGGACCTTATCAAACGCCTTGCTGAAGTCCATATAAACCACATCCATTGCTTTTCCTTTGTCAATGTGTTTAGTCACATTTTCAAAGAACTCAACCAGGCTCGTAAGGCACGATCTGCCCTTAACAAAGCCGTGCTGACTACTTTTGATCATACTAAACTTCTGTAAATGTTCGTAAATCCCGTCCCTCAGGATCCTCTCCATCAGCTTATCAACCACTGAGGTTAGACTCACCGGTCAGTAATTTCCTGGGCTATCCCTGTTCCCTTTCTTGAAAATAGGAACCACATCCGCAATCCTCTGGAACCTCTCCCATCTCCATCGACGATGCAAAGATCATCGCCAGAGACTCTGCAATCTCTTCTCTCACCTCCCACAGTAACCTGGGGTACATCCCATCCGGTCCCGATGACTTATCTATCTTGATGCTATTCAAAATTTCCAACACATCCTCTTTCTTAATATCCACATGCTCAATCTTTTCAGTCTGCCGCAAACCTGCAGTACAACCACCCAGATCACTTCCCACTGTGAATACTGAAGTAAAGTATTCATTAAGCACCTCTCTATTTCTACCGGTTCTGTAAAACTTTTCCACCTTCACATTTTATAGGTCCTATTCCTTCACATCTCATCCTTTTACTCTTCAAACTGAATTTGATAATCAGCCATGATTGCAATGAATGGAGCCGGTTTGAGGGGCCGAATGGCCTACTCCTATTTTCTACGTTTCTATGCCAGGCTGCCTGGTTTCCAGTCTGTGTACACACATATTTAGTTAAGGATATGGTTTGACCTTTGACCATGCGAGACGTTACCTGGTAAGATTAGACCAATAAAGGGAGTGAGCGCTCAGGCAGAAATCAAAGCAGTTTAAACATTAAAGAAAGTGATGAGAGCAAAGTCCAGATGGTGTTAATGACAGTCACAAATAGAAGGAAACAGCTGATTAAAGGCCACGAGAAATGATTAAAGAGAAAAACATCAGGTGTAAGGACAGAGTTTCTGAGGTAGTGATAAAATAGCAGGATGTAAAATCGCAGAGGTCAGAAAGCTGGTTGCCAAATCAAACGGCAGAAATTCTTATAGAAACATAGAACAGTACAGCACAGTATAGGCCCTTCGGCCCTTGATGTTGTGCTGAGCAATGTCTGAAGCCAAAATCAAGCTATCCCACTCCCTATCATTCTGGTGTACTCCATGTGCCTATCCAATAACCGCTTGAAAGATCCTAAAGTGTCCGACTCCACTATCACAGCGGTCAGTGCATTCCACACCCCAGCCACTCTCTGAGTGAAGAATCTACCTCGGACATCCCTCCTATATCTCCCACCATGAACCTTATAGTTATGCCCCCTAGTAACAGCTGCGTCCACCCAAGGAAATAGTCTCTGCATGTCCACTCTATCTATCCCCCTCATCATCTGATGAACTTCTATTAAGTCGCCTCTCATCCTCCTCCGCTCTAAAGAGAAAAGCCCCAGCTCCCTCAACCTTTCCCCATAAGACCTACCCTCCAAACCAGGCAGCATCCTGGTAAATCTCCTCTGCACTCTCTCCAATGCTTCCACATCCTCCTTATAGTGAGGTGACCAGAACTGAACACAATATTCCAAATGTGGTCTCACCAAGGTCCTGTATAGTTGCAGCATAACCCCACGGCTCTTAAACTCAAACCCTCTGTTAATAAGCGCTAAACGCTTATCCTCAGGGGAATGTTTTTGAAGATTGGGTGGGGGGGGTGTTGGGTACAGAGCAGCTTATTTCTCAGTGAGGTGAGGCCAGTAAAAGGGGATAATCTTGCAGTTAGCAGAGGCAGGCTGTTCACGGGTAATGTCAGGAAACACTTCTTCACAAAAAACGGTGGGGGGGGGGGAGAATCTGGGAATTATTCTTCTAAAAACCTGTTAGGCTGTGGCTCGATTGGAAATATAAGAACATAAGAAATAGGAGCAGGAGTAGGCCTTCTAGCCCTTCGAGCCTGCCCCGCCATTCAATAAGATCATGGCTGATCTGAAGCGGATCAGTTCCACTTTCCCGCTTTCTCCCCATAACCCTTAATTCCGCTGTCTATCAAACCTATCTACCCGTGACTTAAATATATTCAGCGAGGCAGCCTCCACCACTTCAACGGGCAGAGAATTCCAGAGATTCACCACCCTTTGACTGAAGAAGTTCCTCCTCAACTCCGTTCTAAACCACCCCCCTTATCTTGAGGCTGTGCCCTCTAGTTCTGGTATCCTTTCTAAGCAGGAAGAATCTCTCTACCTCTGTCTAGCCCCTTCATTATCTTGTAAGTGTATGAGTCGCAAAAACCCAGCTTGCAGGTGCAGCAGGTGGTCAGGAAGGCGAATGGGATGCTGGCCTTCATCGCAAGGGGGATTGAATATAAAAGTAGGGAGGTCTTGCTGCAGCTGTATAGGGCATTGGTGAGGCTGCAGCTGGAGTACTGTGTGCAGTTTTGGGCGCCGCACCTGCGCAAAGATATTTTGGCCTTGGAGGGAGTGCAGAGGAGGTTTACTAGGCTGATACCGGAGTTGAGGGGGTTGAGCTATGAGGAGAGGCTGAATAAACTAGGCTTGTACTCGTTGGAGTTTAGAAGAATGAGGGGAGATCTCATTGAGACGTATAAGATGATGAATGGGATGGATAGGATAGAGGTGGAGAGACTCTTCCCGCTCAAAAAAGACAGTAGGACTAGGGGGCACAGCCTCAAGATAAAAGGGGGGCGGTTTAGAACGGAGTTGAGGAGGAACTTCTTCACTCAAAGGGTGGTGAATCTCTGGAATTCTCTGCCCATTGAAGTGGTGGAGGCTGCCTCGCTAAATATTTTTAAGACGCGGGTTGATGGGTTTTTGATAAGAGAGGGGATTAAGGGTTATGGGGAGAGGGCGGGAATGTGGAACTGAGCCACGACAGATCAGCCATGATCTTATTGAATGGCGGGGCAGGCTCAAAGGGCTAGATGGCCTACTCCTGCTCCTATTTCTTATGTTCTTATGTTAAGATTCCCCCTCAGTCTTCTAAACTCCAACGAGTACAGGCCCAATCTACTCAATCTATCCTCATAAGCTAACCCCCTCATCTCCGGTACCAGCCTGGTGAACCTTCTCTGCACTCCCTCCAAGGCCAATATATCCTTCCACAATTAATGGGACCAAAACTGCACACGGTACTCCAGCTGCAGCCTCACCAGTACCCTGTACAGTTGCAGCAAGACCTCCCTACTTTTATATTCAATCCCCCTCGCTATAAAGGCCAGCATCCCATTCGCCTTCCTGACCACCTGCTGCACCTGCACACTGGGTTTTTGCGACTCATGCACAAGAACCCCCAGGTCCCTCTGAACCATAGCATGCTGCAGCTTTTCACCATTTAAATAATATTCCATCCTACTATTATTTCTTCCAAAGTGGATAACCTCACATTTGCTAATGTTATACTCCATCTGCCAGGCCCTCGCCCACTCACTCAGCCTATCCAGATCTCTCTGCAGACTTTCCGCGTCCTCCACGCAGTTCGCTTTTCCACTCATCTTCGTGTCATCAGCAAACTTTGTCACTCTACACTCGGTCCCCTCCTCCAGATCATCTATATAAATGGTAAACAGTTGAGGCCCCAGCACCGATCCCTGCAGCACTCCACTAGTCACCAACTGCCAACCAGAATAGCACCCGTTTATTCCAACTCTATGCTTTCTGTTAGATAGCCGATCCACGGTCCACATATCAAAAGGAAGGATGAGAAATGTTTGTTGGATGAGGGTATGGCGAGGTGGAGTGAAGATGTAACAGTAACAATGCCACAGTCCCAGCTGACTATAGGCTGCCCTCCCCTTTGAGGGGGAGAGCTGATTGGTGATCTAATTAGATTGATGGGCTAAATGGCCAGCACTTGTGTCCATTGGTGGTGAGCCACTGCCTGATTTGATCTGATTTGACTTATTATTGTCACATGTATTAAAACAGTGAAGAGGATTGTTTCTTGTGCACTATACAGACAAAATATACTGTTTTAGAGAAGGAAAGGAGAGTGTGCAGAATGTAGTGTTACAATCGTAGCTAGGGTGTAGAGAAAGATCAACTTAATGCGAGGTAGGTCCAGTCAAAAGTCTGACAGCAGCAGGGAAGAAGCTGTTCTTGAGTCGATTGGTACATGGAGTGCTGTGCGCAGTTCTGGTCGCCTCACTACAGGAAGGATGTGGAAGCTATTGAGAGGGTGCAGAGGAGATTTACAAGGATGTTGCCTGGATTGGGAGGCATGCCTTATGAGGATAGGTTGAGGGAGCTGGGACTCTTCTCCCTGGAGAGACGAAGGTTGAGAGGCAACCTGATAGAGGTTTATAAGATGTTGAGAGGAATAGATAGGGTGGATTCTCGGAGGCTATTTCCCGGGGTTGAAATGGTCACTACGAGAGGACGCAGGTTTAAGGTGCTGGGGAGTAGGTACAGAGGAGATGTTAGGGGTAAGTTTTTCACTCAGAGGGTGGTGAGTGAGTGGAATCGGCTGCCGTCAGTGGTGGTAAAGGTGAACTCGCTGGGGTCTTTTAAAAGACTTCTGGATGAGTATACAGGATCTAATGGCATTGGAAGTTACAGATAGTTCTATGGCTCATAAGAACATAAGAAATAGGAGCAGGAGTGGGCCATCTAGCCCTTCGAGCCTGCCCCGCCACTCAATAAGATCATGGCTGATCTGTCGTGTAGATGTGATTGGCGCAACTTGTGGGCCGAAGGGCCTGTTTGTGCTGTAGTGTTTTGTGTTCTATGTTCTATGTACATGACCTCTGACTTTTGTATCTCCTTCCTGACAAAAGAAGGTGGAAGAGAGAATGTCTGGGCAGTTTTGAGACAGCCATATTGCTGTGATAGAACAAAGAAACTTATAGAACAGGAAAAGGCCCTTCACCCATCCAAGCCTATACCAATCATGATGCCCGAACTAATTTTTAAAAATACCTTCTGCCCTCACTCGGTCCGTATCCCTCTATTCCCTCCCTATTCATGTACCCATCTAGATGCCTCTTAAATGTTGCTATTGTGTCTGTTTCCACCACCTCCTCTGGCAGTGCGTTCCAGGCACCCACCACTCTCTGTGTGAAAAACGTCCCCCGCACATCTCCCTTAAACTTTCCCCCTCTCACCTTGAACCTGTGTCCCCCTGTGTAATTGACTCTTCCACCCTGGGGAAAAGCCTCTGACTATCCACCCTGTCTGTGCCTCTCATCATTTTGTAGCCCTCTCTCAGGTCCCCCCTCAGCCTCTGTCTTTCCAGTGAAAACAATCCTAATTTATTCAACCTCTCATAGAGTCATAGAGATTTACAGCATGGAAACGGGCCCTTCGGCCCAACTTGTCCATGCCACCCCTTTTTTAAATCCCGAAGTTAATCCCAATTGCCTGCATTTGGCCCATATCCCTCTATACCCATTTTACCCATGTAACTGTCTAAATGCTTTTTAAAAGACAAAATTGTACCCACCTCTACTTCTACCTCTAGCAGCTTGTTCCAGACACTCACCACCCTCTGTGTGACAAAATTGCCCCTCTGAACCTTTTTTTATCTCTCCCCTCTCATTTTAAACCTATGCCCTCTAGTTTTAGACTCCCCTACCTTTGGGAAAACATATTGACTATCTCGCTGATCTGTGCCCCTCATTATTTTATCGACCTCTATAAGATCACCCCTCAGCCTCCTACGCTCCAGAGAAAAAAGTCCCAGTCTATCCAGCCTCTCCTTAAAATGCAATCTATCAAGTCCCGGTCGCATCCTAGTAAACTAGCATCCAGTTTTCCTGCATGGAGGTTGGTCACCAGTGGAGTGCTCCAGGGATCTGTTCTAGGACCCTTGCTGTCTGTCATTTTCATAAAGGACCTGGATGAGGAAGTGGAGGGATGGGTTAGTAAGTTCGCCAACGATACGAGTGCAACTGTACAGGGCGCTGGTGAGGCCGCAGCTGGAGTACTGTGTGCAGTTTTGGTCGCCGCACTTGTGCAAGGATATTTTGGCCTTGGAGGGAGTGCAGAGGAGGTTCACTAGGCTGATACTGGAGTTGAGGGGGTTGAACTATGAGGAGAGGCTGAATAGACTGGGCTTGTACTCGTTGGAGTTTAGAAGGATGAGGGGGAATCTTATAGAGACGTATAAGATGATGAAGGGGATGGATAGGGTGGACGTAGAGAGATTCTTTCCGCTCAGAAAGGATAGAAGGACTAGAGGGCACAGCCTCAAGATAAGTGGGGGGTAGTTTAGAACGAAGTTGAGGAGGAACTTCTTCACTCAAAGGGTGGTGAATCTCTGGAATTCTCTGCCCGTTGAAGTGGTGGAGGCTGCCTCGCTAAATATATTTAAGACGCGGGTAGATAGGTTTCTGTCAGACAAGGGGATTAAGGGTTATGGGGAGAAAGCGGGAAAGTGGAACTGATCCACTTCAGATCAGTCGTGATCTTATTGAATGGCGGGGCAGGCTCGAAGGGCTAGATGGCCTACTCCTGCTCCTATTTCTTATGTTCTTATGTTTCTTATGTACGAAGGTTGGTGGTGTTGTGGATAGTGTGGAGGGATGTCAGAAGTTGCAGCGTGCCATAGATAGGATGCAAGGCTGGGCGGAGAAGTGGCAGATGGACTTCAACGCAGATAAATGTGTAGTGGTCCATTTTGGCAGGACCAATGGGATGAAGGAATACAATATCAAGGGTAAGGGTCCTACCTGTGTTGAAGAGCAGAAGGATCTTGGGGTCCGGGTCCATAGGACTCTTAAATCGGCCTCGCAGGTGGAGGATGTGGTCAAGAAGGCGTATGGTGTACTGGCCTTCATTAATCAAGGGATTGAGTTTAGGAGTCGGGAGGTAATGCTGCAACTTTATAAGACCCTTGTCAGACCCCACTTGGAGTACTGTGTGCAGTTCTGGTCGCCTCACTACAGGAAGGATGTGGAAGCTATTGAGAGGGTGCAGAGGAGATTTACAAGGATGTTGTCTGGATTGGGAGGCATGCCTTATGAAGATAGGTTGAGGGAGCTGGGACTCTTCTGCCTGGAGAGACGAAGGTTGAGAGGCGACCTGATAGAGGTTTATAAAATGTTGAGAGGAATAGATAGGGTGGATTCTCAGAGGCTATTTCCCAGGGCTGAAATGGTCACTACGAGAGGACACAGGTTTAAGGTGCTGGGAAGCAAGTACAGAGGAGATGTTAGGGGTAAGTTTTTCACTCAGAGGGTGGTGAGTGAGTGGAATCGGCTGCCGTCGGTGGTGTTGGAGGCGAACTCGCTGGGGTCTTTTAAAAGACTTCTGGATGAGTATATGGGATCTAATGGCATTGGGAGTTACAGATAGCTCTGTGGCTTGGTAGGTTTAGACGTGTTCGGCGCAACTTATGGGCCAAAGGGCCTGTTTGTGCTGTAGTGTTCTATGTTCTAAATCTTCTCTGCACTCTTTCCGGTTTAATAGTATCCTTTCTATAATAGGGTGACCAGAACTGTACATGGTATTCCAAGGGTGGCCTTACCAATGTCTTGTACAACTTCAACAAGACATCCCAACTCCTGTATTCAATGTTCTGACCAATGAAATCAAGTATGCCGAATGCCTTCTTCACCACTCTGTCCACCTGTGACTCCATTTTCAAGGAGCTATGAACCTGTACCCCTAGATCTCTTTGTTCTGTAACTCTCCCCAACACCTTACCTATTGAATGCTTCCTTTTTCCTTTTGCCTAAGCTTACAATTTCCCTTGTCATCCATGGTTCCTGAATCCTGCAATTTTTATACTTAATTTCTGCAGGGACATGCCTTTCCTGCACTTCATTCGACTGGCTTTTGAAAGCCTCCCACATGCCAGACATGAATTTGCCTCAATAGCTGCTCCCAATCCACATTCCCAGTTCCTCCCTAAATTGGATGTAACTGGCCCTCACCCAATTAAGCACCTCACCCAAGGGCCACACTTGTCCGTATCCATGACTACCGGAAATCTTATGGAATTATGATCGTTAAGCCCAAAATGCTCCCCCACTGAAACATCGATCCCTTGGCCTGCCTCATTCCCCAATACCAAATCTAGTACGGCCCCCTTCCTGGTTGGATTGTCAATATGTGAATCAAAAAGCACCCCCCGGACACATCTAATTGCTCTCTATCCGAGCCCATGGCTGTAAGGGAGTCCCAGTCAATATTGGGGAAGTTAAAGTCACCCAACACAGCTACCCTGTTTTTTACACCTTTCCAGTATCTGACTGCTCAGCTGCTCCTCTGTCTCCTGTGGGCTGTTGGGAGGTCTACAGTACACTCCCAACATTGTGATTTCACCCTTCCTAATCCTGAGCTCCACATATAATGTGTCATTACAAGATCCCTCCAATATCTCCTCCCTCAACACAGCAATGCTGTGTTCCTTAATCAGCAATGCGAATCCCCAACCCCTTTTGCTTCCTCTTCCTTCCCGTCCAAAACAACAGTATCCTGGAATGTTACGCTGCCAGTCCTGTCCCTCCTTTAACAACGTCTCTGTAATTGCAATAACATCTTAATTCCATGCAGTAATCCAGGCTCTCTGTTCATCTGTTTTACCTGTTATACTTCTTGCATTGAAGCAAATGCACCCCAGCCCTACAATCCCGCTGAGTCCCGCAGCCTCCCTCTGCCGGCTCTTACTCTGCGCTGTGTCTATCTCAGTCTGAGTCCCGCAGCCTCCCTCTGCCGGCTCTTACTCTGCACTGTGTCTATCTCAGTCTGAGTCCCGCAGCCTCCCTCTGCCGGCTCTCACTCTGCACTGTGTCTATCTCAGTCTGAGTCCCGCAGCCTCCCTCTGCCGGCTCTTACTCTGCACTGTGTCTATCTCAGTCTGAGTCCCGCAGCCTCCCTCTGCCGGCTCTCACTCTGTGCTGTGTCTATCTCAGTCTGAGCCCCGCAGCCTCCCTCTGCCAGCTCTTACTCTGCGCTGTGTCTATCTCAGTCTGAGTCCCGCAGCCTCCCTCTGCCGGCTCTCACTCTGCACTGTGTCTATCTCAGTCTGAGTCCCGCAGCCTCCCTCTGCCGGCTCTCACTCTGCACTGTGTCTATCTCAGTCTGAGTCCCGCAGCCTCCCTCTGCCGGCTCTCACTCTGCACTGTGTCTATCTCAGTCTGAGTCCCGCAGCCTCCCTCTGCCAGCTCTTACTCTGCGCTGTGTCTATCTCAGTCTGAGTCCCGCAGCCTCCCTCTGCCAGCTCTCACTCTGCACTGTGTCTATCTCAGTCTGAGTCCCGCAGCCTCCCTCTGCCGGCTCTTACTCTGCGCTGTGTCTATCTCAGTCTGAGCCCCGCAGCCTCCCTCTGCCAGCTCTTACTCTGCGCTGTGTCTATCTCAGTCTGAGTCCCGCAGCCTCCCTCTGCCGGCTCTCACTCTGCGCTGTGTCTATCTCAGTCTGAGTCCCGCAGCCTCCCTCTGCCGGCTCTTACTCTGCACTGTGTCTATCTCAGTCTGAGTCCCGCAGCCTCCCTCTGCCAGCTCTTACTCTGCACTGTGTCTATCTCAGTCTGAGTCCCGCAGCCTCCCTCTGCCGGCTCTTACTCTGCACTGTGTCTATCTCAGTCTGAGTCCCGCAGCCTCCCTCTGCCAGCTCTCACTCTGCACTGTGTCTATCTCAGTCTGAGTCCTACAGCCTCCCTCTGCCGGCTCTTACTCTGCACTGTGTCTGTCTCAGTCTGAGTCCCGCAGCCTCCCTCTGCCAGCTCTCACTCTGCACTGTGTCTATCTCAGTCTGAGTCCTACAGCCTCCCTCTGCCGGCTCTTACTCTGCACTGTGTCTATCTCAGTCTGAGTCCCGCAGCCTCCCTCTGCCGGCTCTCACTCTGCACTGTGTCTATCTCAGTCTGAGTCCCGCAGCCTCCCTCTGCCGGCTCTTACTCTGCACTGTGTCTATCTCAGTCTGAGTCCCGCAGCCTCCCTCTGCCGGCTCTTACTCTGCACTGTGTCTATCTCAGTCTGAGTCCCGCAGCCTCCCTCTGCCGGCTCTTACTCTGCACTGTGTCTGTCTCAGTCTGAGCCCCGCAGCCTCCCTCTGCCGGCTCTCACTCTGCACTGTGTCTGTCTCAGTCTGAGTCCCGCAGCCTCCCTCTGCCGGCTCTCACTCTGCACTGTGTCTATCTCAGTCTGAGCCCCGCAGCCTCCCTCTGCCGGCTCTTACTCTGCACTGTGTCTGTCTCAGTCTGAGCCCCGCAGCCTCCCTCTGCCGGCTCTTACTCTGCACTGTGTCTGTCTCAGTCTGAGCCCCGCAGCCTCCCTCTGCCGGCTCTTACTCTGCGCTGTGTCTATCTCAGTCTGAGTCCCGCAGCCTCCCTCTGCCGGCTCTCACTCTGCACTGTGTCTATCTCAGTCTGAGTCCCGCAGCCTCCCTCTGCCGGCTCTCACTCTGCGCTGTGTCTATCTCAGTCTCACTTTTTCCCCCAGTCCTGACAGTTGCTGGTCTGTTGTTCCGGTTCCCAACCTCCTGCCATGCTAGTTTAAACCCTCCCGAACAGCGCTAGCAATCCTCCCACCCAGGACGTTGATACCCTCCAGTTCAGGTGCAACCCTTTCTTCTTGTACAGATCTCGCCTTCTCCAGAAGACATCCCTGTAAGCCATATTTAAAGCCCTCTCTCCTATACCAGCTCTTTAGCCACGTGTTTAACTGCACTATCTCTCTGTTCCAAGCCTCAATAGTGTGTGGCACAGGGAGTAATCCTGACATTACTACCCTGGATGTTCCTACCTAACTCCCTGAATTGTCTTTGCACGATCTCTTCCTTCTTCCTGCCTATGTCATTAGTACCAATGTGGACAATGCCATCTGTCTGTTTATCCTCCTGTTTCAGGATGCCCTGTACCCACTCAGAGACATCCAGGACCCTGGTACCAGGCTACACCCTGTTTATTTGAGCTGTCTGAGCTGACTTGTCCCAGACTACTTCTCTGCCGTCCCTGTTGGATCTCGATATTTATTTGCTGCCTATCTTGGTTTATGTGTGGCATTCAGTACAACTTGTTTTAAATTAAATCCGTCTTTTTGTGCAGATACACTAAAGGTGTGGACATGTGGAGTGTTGGATGCATTCTGGGAGAGATGCTACTGGGGAAACCACTTTTTCCAGGAACATCTTCAATCAACCAAATTGAAAGAATAATGAATGTAATTCCAACTCCATCCAAGGAAGGTACATTTACCATTGATCAGAGCACTGCCATGTTGCATATTATAAACACGTGGACACTGGGGCTGATGTTCAATCCTTTCCTCTGAGTGTGGATGCTGATGAGAAACTCAGTGTCAGATCAAACCCACCTTCCCCTTCCCGAGAGATTAGAACCACAGAAGCATTTCAGTGCACAAGGAGGCCATTCAGCCCATCATGTCTACACAGGCTCTTTGAAAGAACATTCTAGCCAGTCCCCCTCCCCTGTCTTATCCCCATAACTGCGTGTGCCTTTTTTTTTCAGGTAGCAATCCAATTTCCTTTCAAGTACCTCATTCGAACCTGTCTCCACCACCTGTGGGGGGGTGAGGATGGGGGGACAGAGTGTAGTGCTGTCAGTAAACCATGATCATTGTTTTCCTGATTGTGGCTGTGACCCGGGGAAGTTGGGTATGTGTCGGTGAGACAGTGGTTTAATTGGGATGTGGCAGAGTGGCACTGTAGTGGAGAAGGATGGGGAGATGGTGTTGGAGACGGGTGGGGAGTGGCTTTTTAAAAATTCATTCACAGGATGTGGGCACTGCTGGCTAGACCAGTGTTTATTGACCATCCCCATTAGAAGGAGCTGGTGAGCTGCCTTCTTGAATCGCTGCAGCCCCTCAGGTGTAGGTACACCCACAATGCTGTTAGGGAGGATGTTCCAAGATTTTGACAGTGAAGGAACGGCTGATACATTTGCAAGTCAGGATAGTGACTGACCCGGAGGGGTGTTCCCAGGCATCTGCTGTCCTTGGGACTGCCTAAGGAGCCTTGGTGAGTTGCTGCAGTGCATCTTGTAGATGGTACACACGGCTGTCACTGTGTGTTGGTGGTGGAGAGAGTGGATGTTTGTGGATGGGGTGCCAATCAAGCAGGGCTGCTTTATCCTGGATGGTGTTGAGCTTCTGGAATGTCGGAGCTGCACCCATCCAGGCAAGTGGGGAGTATTCCATAAGAACATAAGAAATAGGAGCAGGAGTAGGCCATCTAGATCTTCGAGCCTGTCTTGCCATTCAATAAGATCATGGCTGATCTGAAGTGGATCAGTTCCACTTTCCCGCTCTCTCTCCCCATAACCCTTAATTCCCTTGTCTGTCAAAAACCTATCTACCCATGACTTAAATATATTTAGTGAGGTAGCCTCCACCACTTCAACGGGCAGAGAATTCCAGAGATTCACCACCCTTTGAGTGAAGAAGTTCCTCCTCAACTCCGATCTAAACTGCAACTCCACACCCCCCCTTATCTTGAGATTGTGACCTCTAGTCCTGCTATCCTTTCTAAGCGGGAAGAATCTCTCTACCTCTACCCTATCCATCCCTTTCATTATCTTATATGTCTCTATAAGATCCCCCCTCATCCTTCTAAACTCCAAGTACAGACCCAGTCTATTTAGTCTCTCTTCATAGTCCAACCCCCTCATCTCCGGTATCAGCCTGGTGAACCTCCTCTGCACACCCTCCATGGCCAATATATCCTTGCGCAATTGTGACCAAAACTGCACACAATACTCCAGCTGCGGCCTCACCAGTAACCTGTACAGTTGCAGCAAGACCTCCCTGCTTTTATATTCAATCCCCCTCGCTATAAAGGCCAGCATCCCATTCGCCTTCTTGATCACCTGCTGCACCTGCAGACTGGGTTTTTGCGACTCGTGCACAAGGACCCCCAGGTCCCTCTGCACCATAGCATGCTGCACCTTTTCGCCCTTTAAATAGTAATCCCTCCTGCTATTATTTCTGCCAAAGTGGATAATCTCACACTTACTAACATTATACTCCATCTGCCAGGTCCTCACCCACTTGCTCAGCCTATCCAGGTCCCTCTGCAGACTTTTCACACCCTCCATGCAATTTGCTTTACCACTCATCTTCATGTCATCAGCAAATTTCGTCACCCTACACTCAGCCCCCTCCTCCAGATCATCTATATAAATGGTAAAGAGCTGAGGCCCCAGCACTGATCCCTGCGGCACTCCACTGGTCACCAATGACCAATCAGAATAGCACCCATTGATACCAACTCTCTGCCTCCCATTAGACAGCCAATCCTCTATCCACACGAAGACCTTACCCCTAACTCCGTGCACCCTAACCTTCTGTAGCAACCTTTTATGAGGTACCTTATCAAATGCCTTCTGGAAATCTAAAAACACCACATCCACCGGTTCCCCTCTGTCTACCGCATAGTCACATCCTCATAGCAATCCAATAAATTCGTCAAACATGACTTCCCCTTAACGAATCCATGCTGCGTCCGCTCTATCAAACCATTCTTTTCTAGGTGCCTCACTATTTCTTATTTGATGACGGATTCAGGCATTTTTCCAACTACAGATATTAAACTAACCGGCCTATAATTCCGTGCCCTTTGCCACCTTTTTTAAACAACGGCGTAACATTGGTTGTTTTCCAATCTTCCGGCACTTCCCCGAAATCCATTGAATTTTGGTAAATAATTACTAAGGCATTCACTATCACCTCTGCCATTTCCTTCAGAACCCTGGGATGCATTCCATCCGGTCCTGGGGACTTGTCCACCTTCAGTCCCATTAGTCTATCAAGCACTACCTCTCTAGTGACAGTAATCGCTTTCAGGCCCTCAACTCCTACCACCCTTCTATCTTTAATATCCGGCAAACTATTCGTGTCCTCCTCCGTGAAGACCGAGGCAAAAAACTTATTTAAAGCCTCAGACATTTCCTCATCTCCCACCGCTAAATCCCCCCTCTCATCCTCTAAGGGTCCAACATTCACTCTAGCCAGCCTCTCCTTTATATATTTGTAAAAACTTTTACTGTCATTTTTTATATTTAGTGCTAGTTTAGCTTCATAGTCTATCCTTCCTTTCTTTATCAACTTTTTAGTCATTCTTTGTTGATTTTTAAACCTTTCCCAATCTTCTAATCGCCCACTACTTTTAGCCACTCTGAACGCATCAGCTTTTAATTTAATACTCTCCTTTATTTCCTTCGATAACCACGGCTGATTATCCCTTCTCCTACAGTCTTTCTTTACCATCGGAATATATTTCTGCTGAGCACCAAGAAAGATCTCCTTAAAAATCATCCCCTGTTCCTCAGCCGTCCTACCAACCAATCTGCACCTCCAATCTACATTCGCCAATTCCTCTCTCATCCTATCGTACTCCCCTCTGTTCAAACAGAGGACTCAGGTTCGGGACCCTACTTTCTCATCCTCCATCTGCATCAAAAACTCAACCACATTCCATCACACTGCTGACTTATGTTTTATAAACCCGAAGGTTGATTCCCCCTTTGAGAACTAATACCGAAACACCCAAAGAGAACATCACCCTATAATCTGTAAAAAGAATGTATGAAGTGGTGCGACCTGCTCTTCAGCAACTTCTAGTGGTTAAATAAAAATAAATCCCTGACACTTAGTCGAAAATCAACACATAACAATTAACTAATTAACAATTAACTTATCTAACAAATGAACTAAATGTAGCCGTTTCTCTGTATAACAAGTATACCGTTTTGGATACTATTACAGGGGACGATTTACCAGGCATAAACCATGAGGTACAGGTCTCTGGCACAGAGTCTGTCCCTGTTGTTCAGAAGGGAAGCGGGGAGAGGAGTAGAGCATAAGTCACTGGGGACTCCATAGTCAGGGGGAACAGATAGGAAACTCTGTGGGAACAAGAGAGACTCGCGGTTGGTGTGTTGCCTCCCAGGTGCCAGGGTCCGTGATGTCTCGGATCATGTTTTTGGGATCCTTAAGGGGAAGGGGGACCAACCCCAAGTCATGGTCCACATAGGCACCAAAAACATAGGAAAAGGGATGGGGATGTAAGGCAGAAATTCAGGGAGTTAGGATGGAAGCTTAGAGCTAGAACAAACAGAGTTGTCATCTCTGGTTTGTTACCCATGCCATGTGCCAGCAAGGAGAGGAATAGGGAGAGAGAGCAGTTGAACACATGGCTACAGGGATGGTGCAGGAGGGAGGGTTTCAGATACCTGGATAATTGGGGCTCGTTCTGGGGTAGGTGGGACCTCTACAAACGGGATCGTCTTCACCTGAACCAGAGGGGTACCCATATCCTGAGGGGGGAATTTGCTAATGCTCTTCAGGAGGGTTTAAACTAATTCAGCAGGGGAATGAGAACCTGAATTGTAGCTCGAGTGGACAGGAGGCTGAGAATAGTGAGATCACGAATAAGGTTTCAAGGTCGCAGGAGTGTACTGGCAGGCAGGAGGGTGGTTTGAAGTGTATTTACTTCAACGCCAGGAGATCCGGAATAAGGTGGGTGAACTTGCAGCATGGGTTGGTACCTGGAACTTCGATGTTGTGGCTATTTCAGAGCAGGGACAGGAATGGTTGTTGCAAGTTCCAGGGTTTAGATTTTTCAGTAAGATCAGAGAAGGTGGTAAAAGAGGGGGAAATGTGGCATTGTTAGTCAGGGACAGTATTACGGTGGCAGAAAGGAGGTTTGATGTGGACTTGTCTACTGAGGTAATATGGGCTGAGGTTAGAAACAGGAAAGGAGAGGTCACCCTGCTGGGAGTTTTCTATCGGCCTCCAGAAAGTTCCAGAGATGTAGAGGAAAGGATTGCAAAGATGATTTTGGATTGGAGCAAAAGTATCAGTTTAGTTGTTATGGGGGACTTTAATTTTACAAATATTAACTGGAAACGCTATCATTTGAGTACTTTAGATGGATCAGTTTTTGTCCAATGTGTGCAGGAAGGTTTCCTGACACAGTATGTAGATAGGCCAACAAGAGGTGAGGCTACATTGGATTTGGGTAATGAACCAGACCAGGTGTTAGACTTGGAGGTAGGTGAACACTTTGGTGATAGTGACCACAATTCGGTTACGTTTACCTTAGTGATGGAAAGAGATAGGTATATACCACAGGGCAAGAGTTATAGCTGGGGGAAAGGTAATTATGATACGATTAGGTGAGATTTAGGATGTATAAGATGTGGAAGGAAACTGCAGGGGATGGGCACAACTGAAATGTGGAGCTTGTTCAAGGAACAGCTACTGTGTGTCCTTGGTAAATATGTACCTGTCAGGCAGGGAGGAAGTGCTCGAGCGAGGGAACCATGGTTTACGAAAGAAGTTGAATCTCTTGTGAAGAGGAAGAAGGAGATTTATGTAAAGATGAGACGTGAAGGCTCAGTTAGGGCACTTGAGAGTTACAAGTTAACCAAGAAGGACCTAAAGGGAGAGCTAAGAAAAGCCAGGAGAGGACATGAGAAGTCTTTGGCGGATAGGATCAAGGAAAACCCTAAAGCTTTCTATAGGTATGTCAGGAATAAAAAAATGATAGGGTAAGATTAGGGCCAGTCAAGGACAGTAGTGGGAAGTTGTGCATGGAGTCCGAAGAGATAGGAGAAACGCTAAATGAATATTTTTCATCAGTATTCACACATGAAAAAGACAATGTTGTCGAGGAGAATACTGAGATACAGGCTATTAGACTAGACGGGATTGAGGTTCATGAGGAGGTGTTAGCAATTCTTGAGAGTATGAAAATAGATAAGTCCCCTGGGCCAGATGGGATTTATCCTAGGATTCTCTGAGAGGCTAGGGAGGAGATTGCAGAGCCTTTGGCTTTGATCTTTAGGTCATCATTGTCTATAGGAATAGTGCCAGAAAACTGAAGGATAGCAAATGTTATCCCCTTGTTCAAGAAGGGGAGTAGAGACCATCCTGGGAATTATAGACCGGTGAGCCTTACTTCTGTTGTGGGCAAAGTTTTGGAAAGGATTGTAAGAGATAGGATTTATCATCATCTAGAGGGAAATAAATTGATTAGGGATCGTCAACATGGTTTTGTGAAGGGTAGGTTGTGCCTCACAAACCTTATTGAGTTCTTTGAGAAGGTGACCAAAGAGGTGGATAAGGGTAAGGCAGTTGACGTGGTGTACCGGGTGTTAGCGATGGAAAGGTGGTAGGACTGGAGGGTCTTAATGACATTACTGTTACTAGAGAGGTGGTGCGCGACAGACTGGAGGGGCTGATTGTGGACAAGTCCCCAGGACCGGATGGAATGCATCCGAGGGTTCTGAAAGAAATGGCGGAGGTTATAGTGGATGCCTTGGTGGTTATTTTCCAGACGTCGCTGGATTCCGGGGAAGTGCTGGAAGATTGGAAAACGGCTAATGTTACGCCGTTGTTTAAGAAGGGTGCCAGGCAAAAGGCGGGGAATTATAGGCCGGTTAGTTTAACGTCTGTGGTAGGTAAAATGTTAGAATCCGTCATTAAGGAGGAAATTGCGAGGCATCTTGAAGGGAATTGCTTGATAGGGCGGACGCAACACGGTTTCATTAAAGGGAAGTCGTGTCTGACAAATTTACTGGAGTTCTATGAGGATGTGTCTAGGGCAGTGGATAGAGGAGAGCCGGTGGATGTGGTCTTTCTGGATTTTCAGAAGGCGTTTGACAAGGTACCTCACAAGAGGTTGTTGCAGAAGGTCAGGGGACATGGAGTTGGGGGTAGGGTGTTAGCGTGGATAGAGGACTGGTTGTCAAATAGGAGGCAGAGAGTGGGGGTCAGTGGGTGCTATTCGGATTGGCGGTTGGTGACGAGTGGGGTGCCCCAGGGGTCGGTGCTGGGGCCTCAGCTATTTACCATTTATATAGATGATCTGGAGGAGGGAACCGAGTGCAGGGTGTCGAAATTTGCTGATGACACCAAGATTGGGGGAAAGGCAAATTGTGCGGAGGGTGTGGAGAGTCTGCAGAAGGATCTAGATAGGCTGGGCGAATGGGCCAGGAAATGGCAAATGGAATTTAATGTTGGCAAGTGTGAGGTCCACTTTGGTAGGAAGAATGGTAGGAAGGACTATTACTTACGTGGCGAAAAACTGCAGCAGGCGACAGTGCAGAGGGACCTTGGGGTCCTTGTGCATGAGTCGCAAAAACCCAGCTTGCAGGTGCAGCAGGTGGTCAGGAAGGCGAATGGGATGCTGGCCTTCATAGCGAGGGGGATTGAATATAAAAGTAGGGAGGTCTTGCTGCAGCTGTATAGGGCATTGGTGAGTCCGCAGCTGGAGTACTGTGTGCAGTTTTGGGCGCCGCACCTGCGCAAAGATATTTTGGCCCTGGAGGGAGTGCAGAGGAGGTTTACTAGGCTGATACCGGAGTTGAGGGGATTGAGCTATGAGGAGAGGCTGAATAAACTAGGCTTGTACTCATTAGAGTTTAGAAGAATGAGGGGAGATCTCATTGAGACGTATAAGATGATGAATGGGATGGATAGGATAGAGGTGGAGAGACTCTTCCCGCTCAAAAAAGACAGCAGGACTAGGGGGCACAGCCTCAAGATAAAGGGGGGGCGGTTTAGAACGGAGTTGAGGAGGAACTTCTTCACTCAAAGGGTGGTGAATCTCTGGAATTCTCTGCCCGTTGAAGTGGTGGAGGCTGCCTCGCTAAATATTTTTAAGAAGCGGGTTGATGGGTTCTTGATAAGAGAGGGGATTAAGGGTTATGGGGAGAGGGCGGGAAAGTGGAACTGAGCCACAACAGATCAGCCATGATCTTATTGAATGGCGGGGCAGGCTCGAGGGCCTCTCCTCATAGGACCTCCCCTCCATACCAGGCAACATCCTGGTAAACCTCCTCTGCACCCTCTCCAAAGCCTCCACATCCTTCCTGTAATGTGGGGACCAGAACTGCACACAGTACTCCAAGTGCGGCCGCACCAGAGTTGTGTACAGTTGCAACATGACGCTGCGACTCCTAAATTCAATCCCCCTACCAATAAACGCCAAGACACCGTATGCCTTCTTAACAACCTTATCTACTTGATTCCCAACTTTCAGGGATCTATGTACACATACACCTAGATCCCTCTGCTCCTCCACACTATTCAAAGTCCTCCCGTTAGCCCTATACTCAACATATCTGTTACTCCTACCGAAATGAATTACCTCACACTTCTCCGCATTAAACTCCGTCCGCGCCACCTCTCGGCCCAGCTCTGCAACCTGTCTAAGTCACCCTGCAAACTATGACACCCTTCCTCACAATCTACCACACCTCCGACTTTGGTGTCATCAGCAAACTTATTAATCCACCCAACTAAACCCTCATCCAGATCATTAATAAAAATTACAAACAGCAGTGGCCCCAAAACAGATCCCTGAGGCACACCACTCGTAACCGAACTCCATGATGAATACATCTGCACAAAATGCAGATGTATGGGATTGGGGGTGATCTAGGGAACTGGATTAGGAATTGGCTAGCGGATAGGAGACAGAGGGTAGTGGTTGACGGTAAATATTCATCATGGAGCTCGGTTACAAGTGGTGTGCCTCAGGGATCTGTGTTGGGGCCACTGCTGTTTGTGATTTTTATTAATGATCTGGATGAGGGTATAGTTGGGTGGATCAGTAAATTTGCTGATGACACCAAAGTCGGAGGTGTGGTAGATTGTGAGGAAGGGTGTCATAGTTTGCAGGAAGACTTAGACAGGTTGCAGAGCTGGGCCGAGAGGTGGTGGATGGAGTTTAATGCAGAGAAATGTGAGGTAATTCACTTTGGTAGGAATAACAGATGTGTTGAGTATAGGGCTAACGGGAAGATTTTGAATAGTGTGGAGGAGCAGAGGGATCTAGGTGTATGTGTACATAGATCCCTGAAAGTTGGGAATCAAGTAGATAAGGTTGTTAAGAAGGCATACAGTGTCTTGGCGTTTATTGGTAGGGCGATTGAATTTAGGAGTCGTAGCGTTACGTTGCAACTGTACACAACTCTGGTGCGGCCGCACTTGGAGTATTGTGTGCAGTTCTGGTCCCCACATTACAGGAAGGATGTGGAGGCTTTGGAGAGGGTGCAGAGGAGGTTTACCAGGATGTTGCCTGGTATGGAGGGGAAATCCTATGAGGAGAGGCTGAGGGATTTGGGGTTGTTTTCGCTGGAAAGAAGGCGGCTAAGTGGGGATCTTATTGAAACATATAAGATGATTAGAGGTTTAGATAGGGTGGATAGTGATAGCCTTTTTCCTCTGATGGAAAAATCTAGCAGGAGGGGGCATGGCTTTAAACTAAGGGGGGGTAGTTATAGGACAGATGTCAGGGGTAGGTTCTTTACCCAGAGGGTGGTGAGGGATTGGAATGCCCTGCCTGCTGCAGTTGTAAATGCGCCTAGTTTGGGGGCGTTTAAGAGGTCTGTGGACAGGTTTATGGACGAAAAGGGATTGGTTTAGATTAGTGGGTCATTGTTTTTTTTTAACTGGTCGGCGCAACATCGTGGGCCGAAGGGCCTGTTCTGCGCTGTGATGTTCTATGTTCTATGTTCTATTTACCATCAACCACCACCCTCTGTCTCCTATCTGCTAGCCAATTCCTGATCCAAGTACCTAGATTACCCCCAATCCCATACATCTGCATTTTCTGCAGAAGCCTACCATGGTGAACCTTATCAAATGCCTTACTAAAATCCATATATACCACGTCAACTGCCTTACCCCCATCCACCTCTTTGGTCACTTTCTCAAAGAACTCAATAAGGTTAGTAAGGCACGACCTACCCTCCACAAAACCATGCTGACTGTCTCTAATCAATTCATTACTCTCCAAATAACTATAAATCCTATCCCTAATAATTCTTTCTAAAACCTTGCGCACAACAGAAGTAAGACTCACCGGTCTATAATTCCCGGGGAAGTCTCTGTTCCCCTTCTTAAACAATGGGACAACATTCGCTGTCCTCCAATCTTCCGGTACTATACCTGAGACCAACGACGACCTGAAGATCAGAGCCAGAGGCTCTGCAATCACCTCTCTTGCCTCCCAGAGAATCCTAGGGTAAATCCCGTCCAGACCAGGGGACTTATCTATTTTCAAGCCCTCTAGAATATCCAGCACATCCCCCGTATCAACTGCAATACTGTCTATTTTACACCCCTGCACCCCAGTGTCCTCCTCAGCTACATTCATGTCCCCATTGTAGGAAGGATGTGGAAGCATTGGAAAGGGTGCAGAGGAGGTTTACCAGGATGTTGCCTGGTATGGTGGGAAGGTCTTATGAGGAAAAGCTGAGGAACTTGAGGTTATTTTCATTGGAGAGAAAAAGGTTAAGAGGTGACTTAATAGAGGCATACAAGATGATCAGAGGATCAGATACGGTGGACAATGAAAACTTTTTTCCTCGGATGGTGATGGCTAACACGAGGGGACATAGTTTTAAACTGACTGGTGGTAATTATAGGACGGATGTCAGAGGTAGGTTCTTTACTCAGAGAGTAGTAAGGGCGTGGAATGCCCTGCCTGCAACTGTAGTGGATTCACCAACATTAAGGGCATTTAAATGGTCATTGGATAAGTATATGGATGATATTAGAACATAGAACATTACAGTGCAATACAGGCCCTTCGGCCCTCGATGTTGCGCCGACCAGTGGAACCAATCTAATGACCCTCTAACCTAAACTATTCCAATGTTATCCATATGCCTATCCACTGACCATTTGAACGCCCTGAAAGTTGGCGAGTCCACAACTGTTGCAGGCAGAGCATTCCACGCCCTTACTACCCTCTGAGTAAAGAACCTACCTCTGACATCCGTCCTGTAGCTACCACCCCTTAATTTAAAGCTATGTCCCATTCTGTTAGCCATCACCATCCGAGGTAAAAGGCTCTCACTGTCCACCCTATCCAATCCATTGATCATCTTGTATGCTTCAATCAGGTCACCTCGTAACCTTCTTCTCTCCAATGAAAATAACCTCAAGTCCCTCAGTCTCTCCTCATAAGACCTTCCCACCATACCAGGCAACATCCTGGTTAACCTCCTCTGCACCCTTTCCAATGCCTCCACATCTTTCTTATAATGCGGCGACCAGAACTGTACGCAATACTCCAAGTGCGGCCACACCAGAGTTTTGTACAGTTGTAACATGACCTCACGGCTCTGAAATTCAATCTCTCTACCAATAAAAGCTAACACAACGTACGCCTTCTTAACAACCTTATCAACCTGGGATATTGGAATAGTGTAGGTCAGATGGGCTTTAGATTGGTTTCACAGATCAGCACCACATCGAGGGCTGAAGGGACTGTACTGCGCTGTAATGTTCTATGTTCTAAACTATGAACAAGCCAAATAAATCCCTTCTAACTACTAACTATTCCTGAATAAAACAAGATTCTAATTGTAACCGTCTGCTGTTCAAATAAATACAAAGAACAAAGAAAATTACAGAACAGGAACAGGCCCTTCGGCCCCCCCCAAGGCTGCACCGACCATGCTGCGCATCTGAACTAAAACCCCCTCCTCTTCCGGGGACCATATCCCTCCATTCCCATTCTATTCATGTATTGTCCAGATGCCCCTTAAAATTCCCACTTATTAACAAAAATAGAACATAGAACATAGAACACTGCAGCACAAACAGGCCCTTCGGCCCACGAGTTGCGCCGATCACATCAACACCTATCTATAACCCCCAATCCCATAAAACCCCATATACTCATCCAGAAGTCTTTTAAAAGACCCCAGCGAGTTCGCCTCCACCACCACTGACGGCAGCCGATTCCATTCACTCACCACCCTCTGAGTGAAAAACTTACCCCTAACATCACTTCTGTACTTTCCTCCCCGCACCTTAAACCTGTGTCCTCTCGTAGTGACCATTTCAACCTGGGGAAATAGCCTCTGAGAATCCACCCTATCTATTCCTCTCAACATTTTATAAACCTCTATCAGGTCGCCTCTCAACCTACGTCTCTCCAGGGAAAAGAGACCCAGTTCCCTCAACCTAACTTCATAAGGCATGCCTCCCAGTCCAGGCAACATCCTTGTAAATCTCCCCTGTACCCTTTCAATAGCTTCTACATCTTTCCTATAGTGAGGCGACCAGAACTGCGCACAGTACTCCAAATGAGGCCTGACAAGGGTCTTATAAAGTTGCAGCATTACCTCCCGACTCCTAAACTCAATCCCTCGATTTATGAAGGCCAGTACACCATACGCCTTCTTGACCACCTCTTCCACCTGCGAGGCCGATTTAAGAGTCCTGTGGACCCGGACCCCAAGATCCTTCTGCTCTTCAACACTACTAAGACTCCTGCCCTTGATAGTGTACTCGTTCATCCCATTGGTTCTGCCAAAATGGACGACTACGCATTTATCCGCGTTGAAGTCCATCTGCCACTTCTCCGCCCAGTCCTGCATCCTATTTATGTCCTGCTGCAACTTTTGCCATCCTTCCAGACCATCCACAACACCACCGACCTTCGTGTCATCAGCGAACTTACTTACCCATCCTTCCACTTCCTCATCCAGGTCATTTATGAAAATGACAAACAGCAAGGGTCCTAGAACAGATCCCTGGGGCACTCCACTGGTGACTGACCTCCATGCAGAAAAAGACCCATCCACAACCACTCTCTGCCTTCTGCAGGCAAGCCAGTTCTGGATCCACAAGGCCAAAGGCCCTTGGATCCCATGCCCTCTCACCTTCTCAAGAAGTCTTGCATGGGGGACCTTATTAAACGCCTTGCTGAAGTCCATGTACACCACGTCCACAGCACTTCCTTCGTCAATGTGTTCAGTCACATTATCAAAGAACTCAACTAGGCTTGTAAGGCGCAATCTGCCCTTGACAAATCCATGCTGACTATTCCTGATCATGTCAAACCTCTCCAAATGGTCGTAAATCTTGTCCCTCAGAAGCCTTTCCATCAGCTTACCAACCACTGAGTTCAGACTCACCGGTCGGTAATTTCCTGGGCTATCTCTGTTCCCTTTCTTGAAAATAGGGACTACATCCGCAATCCTCCAATCTTCTGGAACCTCTCCCGTCTCCATTGACGACGCAAGGATCATCGCCAGGGGCTCTGCAATCACTTCCCTCGCCTCCCACAGTATCCTGGGGTATATCCCATCTGGTCCCGGCGACTTATCAATCTTGATAGAATTCAAAAGTTCTAATACATCCTCCACCTTAATATCCACAAACTCAATCTTTTCCATCTGCTGCAAATCCGTAGCAAAATCTCCCAGATCAGCTTCCACCGTGAATACTGAGGCAAAGTACTCATTAAGCACCTCTGCCATTTCTTCTGGTTCCACACAGACCTTTCCCCCTTCGCCTTTTATAGGTCCTATCCCTTCTCTTCTCATCCTTTTACCTTTCACATATTTATGGAAGGCCTTGGGATTCTCCTTAATCTTACCCGCCAAGGTCTTCTCATGACCCCTTCTGGCTCTCCTAATTTCCCTTTTAAGCTCCTTTCTACAGTCCTTATACTCCTCAAGATCCTTAACCTCTCCGAGTTCCCTGAACCTTTTGTACACCTTCCCTTTCCTCCTGACTAGGTTCAACACAGCCTTCGTGCACCATGGTTCCCTCGACCTACCAAAACCCCCTTGTCTCATCGGAACGTTGTCACGCATAGCTCCAGACAAACATTCCTTGAATATCCGCCACCTTCCTTCAGTACTTTTCCCTAAGAACGCCTCCTTCCAGTTTATTTGTCCAAGTAACTTCCTGACTTCTTCGTATCTCCCCTTACTCCAGACAAACACCTTCCTAGCCTGCCTGATCCTATCTCGTTCCAATGCAATTGTGAAGGAGATAGAATTATGGTCACCATTCCCAAGATGCTCCTCTACCGAGAGATCCATCACCTGTCCTGGTTCATTCGCCAGTACCAGGTCAAGTACAGCCTCTCCCCTCGTAGGCTCATCCACATACTGTGTCAGGAAACCTTCCTGAACACACCTAACAAACTCCTCCCCATCCAAACCCCTTACCCTAGGGATATTCCAGTCGATGTTTGGGAAATTGAAGTCTCCCATCACGACAACTCTGTTATTAATACATTTCTCCAGAATCTGTTTCCCTATCTGCACTTCAACTTCCCTGTCACTATTGGGCGGCCTATAGAATACACCCAGCAAAGTTTTTGACCCTTTGCTGTTTGTAACTTCCACCCACAGAGACTCTGTAGATAGTCCCTCCACAGCATCCTCTTTATCTGCAGCCATGACACTGTCCCTGATCAACAGTGCCACTCCACCACCTCTTCTGCCATCCTCCCTGTCCTTCCTGAAGCATCTGAAACCTGGCACCTGAAGTACCGTCCTGTCCCTGAGACATCCAAGTCTCCGTAATGGCCACCACATCACAATCCCAAGCAGCAATCCACGCCCTAAGCTCATCTACCTTATTCACTACACTCCTTGCATTAAAATATATACACTTCACCCCCTCAGTCTGGGCATTTCCCTTCTCCACCCCCTGTCTAACCTCCCCCCCATACTGCCTGCGGTCCTCCCCTACCTGGGAGCTAACCTCCTCCGTCCCAGTTTCCCCATCACAATTGTAATTTAGAGAATTTGGTCATTCTCTAAATTACAACCAGGTTTTGTGTCTTCGGAACATTCTGGGCCTTCTCTGTTGATTCTTCTGTCTGAAACTTCTTTCTTCCTTGGTACCTTTGCTATCTAGATGGTGCTTTCTCTAAGATATAGATGAAGCTATGAGAGCCAACAATTCTCCCTCTCGAGAGTTCAAAACTGAGAGTGGTGATCTCTGGCAGGTCGCAGTTGCTGTCTGTTTTTGTCCCACTGCTCCCTTGTTTTATACTTGTGATGACATAACAGTATTCCCCACAATGGGGCTGGTCCTAGATTGTCAAAACCATCAGATTTATATTTAACAGGTTCTTAGTATCCAAGTGCCTGATTCAAATTGATTGGCTAAATTTAAAACCCTGTTGTCTGTTGTCCTTTCAATATAAATGTTTCAGTTTGGGCTCTCTGTGCACTTGCATTTTTTTCACTCTCTAAGCACAGAACAAGCACCATCTTCTAAAGGGAAAATGCGATGCTTTTTACAATTTTACCGTTCTTACAAATGCTGCATTCTAACTTCCTACCACTCATTCGTAACACTTGTGCCTTGTTGATGGTGGACAGGCTTTGTGGAGTCAGGAGGTGAGTTATTGGTCACAGGATTTGTACTGTGCTGATGGGCCAGTGCCATTGTACTGGAGTCCACTAGGAAATATGTCACACTGTTCTGTTTACATGTCATAGGCTGTGCTGGGTGCCGTGTGGATAACTCTGCTTCTTCTCTCTGATCACAGATGTCCTGGCCATTAACTCTGATTATGGTGCCTCTGTTGTTCAGAAGATGTTGTGCAGGTGGGTGAACTCTTTACACGCAGTCATAGTAAGACATGTCATTCAACCACCAGACAGTCCAATGATCTGATCTCTGCTCCCAGGCCCAGGTCCTCGCTCGAACAGCTTCTGCCCAGCACCACTCCACCAGATGCCCTGGACCTGCTGAACAAACTGCTCATTTTCAACCCAGACCGTCGGCTGACTGCTGAAGAGAGCCTCAAACATCCCTACATCAACAGGTATAAGCAGGGACCTCCTGGGACCAAGTAACACCCACACACACAGAGTAAACTGAGGGACATGGGATCCAGGGTGAGGTATCTAAATGGATGCAAAATTGACTTCATGACAGAAGTCAGAGGGTGGTTGTAGGGAGTTGTTTTACAGACTGGAGGCCTGTGACCAGCGGTGTGCCTCAGGGATCAGTGCCGGCTCCACTGTTATTTGTCATTTATATTAATGATTTGGATGAGAATATAGGAGGCATGGTTAGTAAGTTTACTGATCACACTAAGATTGGTGGCATAGTGGACAGTGAAGAAGGTTATCTCCAATTGCAACGGGATCTTGATCAATTGGGCCAGTGAGCTGATGAATGGCAGTTTAATTTAGACAAACGCGAGGTGATGCATTTTGGTAGATTGAACCAGGCAGGACTTACTCAGTTAATGGTAGGGCGTTGGGGAGAGTTACAGAACAAAGAGATCTAGGGGTACATGTTCATAGCTCCTTGAAAATGGAGTCACAGGTGGACAGAGTGGTGAAGAAGGTATTCAGCATGCTTGGTTTCATTGGTCAGAACATTGAATACAGGAGTTGGGATGTCTTGTTGAAGTTGTACAAGACATTGGGAAGGCCACACTTGGAATACTGTGTGCAATTCTGGTCACCCTATTATAGAAAGGATATTATTAAACTAGAAAGAGTGCAGAAAAGATTTA
The DNA here is from genome assembly GCF_965287045.1 of Carcharhinus amblyrhynchos. NCBI lineage: Eukaryota > Metazoa > Chordata > Chondrichthyes > Carcharhiniformes > Carcharhinidae > Carcharhinus > Carcharhinus amblyrhynchos. The sequence continues at coordinate 69,327 of NW_027650301.1, read as the reverse complement.
CTAGGATGCTACTGGGACTTGATGGTTTGAGTTCTAAGGAGAGGCTGGATAGACTGGGACTTTTTTCTCTTGGGCATAGGAGGCTGAGGGATGACCTTATAGAGATCTATAAAATAATGAGGGTCATAGACAAGGTAGGTAGTCAATATCTTTTCCCAAAGGTAGGGGAGTCTAAAACTGAGGGGGGTGTGAGATACCCCAACACACAATAAACTGAGGGATTGAGATACCCCAACACACAATAAACTGAGGGACTGAGATACCCCAACACACAATAAACTGAGGGAGGGTCTGAGATACCCCAACACACAATAAACTGAGGGAGGGTCTGAGATACCCCAACACACAATAAACTGAGGGACTGAGATACCCCAACACACAATAAACTGAGGGACTGAGATACCCCAACACACAATAAACTGAGGGACTGAGATACCCCAACACACAATAAACTGAGGGACTGAGATACCCCAACACACAATAAACTGAGGGACTGAGATACCCCAACACACAATAAACTGAGGGACTGAGATACCCCAACACACAATAAACTGAGGGACTGAGATACCCCAACACACAATAAACTGAGGGACTGAGATACCCCAACACACAATAAACTGAGGGAGGGTCTGAGATACCCCAATACACAATAAACTGAGGGAGGGTCTGAGATACCCCAACACACAATAAACTGAAGGAGGGTCTGAGATACCCCAACACACAATAAACTGAAGGAGGGTCTGAGATACCCCAACACACAATAAACTGAAGGAGGGTCTGAGATACCCCAACACACAATAAACTGAGGGACTGAGATACCCCAACACACAATAAACTGAAGGACTGAGATACCCCAACACACAATAAACTGAGGGACTGAGATACCCCAATACACAGTAAACTGAGGGTCTGAGATACCCCAACACACAATAAACTGAGGGACTGAGATACCCCAATACACAATAAACTGAGGGACTGAGATACCCCAACACACAATAAACTGAGGGACTGAGATACCCCAATACTTGAATCTTTAATAAATATGTACCTGTCAGGCAGGGAGGAAGTGGTCGAGCGAGGGAACCGTGGTGTACTAAAGAAGTTGAATCTCGAGTGAAGAGAAAGAAGGAGGCTTACGTAAAGATAGAACATAGAACACTACAGCACAAACAGGCCCTTTGGCCCACTAGTTGCGCCGATCACTTGTATACCTACTAAGCCATAGACCTATCTATAACCCCCAATCCCATTAGATCCCATATACTCATCCAGAAGTCTTTTAAAAGACCCCAGCGAGTTCGCCTCCACCACCACCGACGGCAGCCGATTCCATTCACTCACCACCCTCTGAGTGAAAAACTTACCCCTAACATCACCTCTGTACTTGCTTCCCTGCACCTTAAATCTGTGACCTCTCGTAGCGACCATTTCAGCCCTGGGAAACAGCCTCCGATCTATTCCTCTCAACATATTATAAACCTCTATCAGGTCACCTCTCAACCTTCGTCTCTCCAGGGAGAAGAGTCCCAGCTCCCTCAACCTATCTTCATAAGGCATGCCTCCCAATCCAGGCAACATCCTTGTAAATCTCCTCTGCACCCTTTCAATAGCTTCCACATCCTTCCTATAGTGAGGTGACCAGAACTGCGCACAGTACTCCAAGTGGGGTCTGACAAGGGTCCTATAAAGTTGCAGCATTACCTCCCGACTCCTAAACTCAATCGCTTGATTAATGAAGGCCAGTACACCATACGCCTTCTTGACCACCTCCTCCACTTGCGAGGCTGATTTAAGAGTCCTGTGGACCCGGACTCCAAGATCCCTCTGCTCTTCAACACAGCTGAGACTCCTACCCTTGATAGCGTACTTGCTCATCCCATTGGTCCTGCCAAAATGGACCACTACACATTTATCCACGTTGAAGTCCAGCTGCCACTTCTCCGCCCAGTCTTGCATCCTATCTATGTCACGCTGCAACTTCTGACATCCCTCCAGACTATCCACAACACCACCAACCTTCGTATCGTCGGCGAACTTACTAACCCATCCCTCCACTTCCTCATCCAGGTCATTTATGAAAATGACAAACAGCAAGGGTCCTAGAACAGATCCCTGGGGCACTCCACTGGTGACTGACCTCCATTCAGAAAAAGACCCATCCACAACCACTCTCTGCCTTCTGCAGGCAAGCCAGTTCTGGATCCACAAGGCCAAAGCCCCCTGGATCCAATGCCCTCTCACCTTCTCAAGAAGTCTTGCGTGGGGGACCTTATCAAATGCATTGCTGAAGTCCATGTAAACCACGTCTACCGCTCTTCCTTCGTCAATGTGCTCAGTCACATTCTCAAAGAACTCAACTAGGCTCGTAAGGCACGATTTGCCCTTGACAAAACCATGTTGACTATTTCTGATCATTCTTAACCTCTCCAAATGCTCATAAGTCTTGTCCCTCAGAAGCCTCTCCATCAACTTACCAACCACTGAGGTCAGTTTTTGTGCAAAGTGTGCAGGAAGGTTTTTTGACTCAGTATGTAGATAGGCCAACTAGAGGTGAGGCTATATTGGATTTGGTGCTGGGAAATGAGCCAGACCAGGTGCTAGACTTGGAAGTTGGTGCGCATTTTGGTGATAGTGACCACAATTCGGTTACGTTCACCTTAGTGATGGAAAGGGATAGGCATGAACCTCGGGCCAGTGGTTTTAGCTGGGGGAAGGGTAATTATGAGGCCATTAGGAGAGAATTAGGAAACATAGGTTGGACTAGGAGATTACAGGGATTGGGAACGTCCGAAATGTGGAGTTTTTTCAAGGAGCAGCTACTGCGAGTCTGTGATAGGTATGTCCCTGTCAGGCAAGGAGGAATTGGTAGGGCTAGGGAACCGTGGTGCACCAAAAAAGTTGATTCGTTGGTTAAAAAGAAAAAGGAGGCTTATGTTCGGATGAGACGTGAGCACTCGGATAGTGCACTAGAGAGCTTTAGATTGGCTAGGAGGGAGTTGAAGAGCGAGCTAAGAAGGGCTAAAAGAGGACATGAGAAGACTTTGGCTGATAGGGTTAAGGAGAATCCTAAGGCGTTCTATAGGTATGTCAAGAACAGAAGGTTGGTTAGGGCAAGGTTAGGGCCAGTTATAGACAGCAGAGGGAAGTTATGTGTGGAACCGGAGGAGATTGGTGAAGCATTGAACCAATATTTCTCTTCGGTGTTCACGCAGGGGGACATGGATATAGCTGAGGAGGACACTGGGTTGCAGGGGAGTAGAATTGACAGTGTTACAGTTGATAAGGAGGATGTGCTGGATATTCTTGAGGGTCTGAAAATAGATAAGTCCCCAGGTCCGGATGGGATTTACCCCAGGATTCTCTGGGAGGCAAGAGAAGTGATTGCAGAGCCTCTGGCTCTGATCTTCAGGTCGTCGTTGGCCTCTGGTATAGTACCAGATGATTGGAGGTTAGCGAATGTTGTCCCATTGTTTAAGAAGGGGAACAGAGACTTCCCCAGGAATTATAGACCGGTGAGTCTCACTTCTGTTGTGGGCAAGGTTTTGGAAAAAATTATTAGGGATAGGATTTATAGTTATTTGGAGAGTAATGAGTTGATTGGAGATAGTCAGCATGGTTTTGTAGCAGGTAGGTCGTGCCTTACTAACCTTATTGAGTTTTTTGAGAAAGTGACCAAAGAGGTGGATGGGGGTAAGGCAGTGGACGTGGTGTATATGGATTTTAGTAAGGCGTTTGATAAGGTTCACCATGGTAGGCTTCTGCAGAAAATGCAGATGTATGGGATTGGGGGTGATCTAGGGAACTGGATTAGGAATTGGCTAGCGGATAGGAGACAGAGGGTGGTGGTTGATGGTAAATATTCATCATGGAGTTCGGTTACAAGTGGTGTGCCTCAGGGATCTGTGTTGGGGCCACTGCTGTTTGTGATTTTTATTAATGATCTGGATGAGGGTATAGTTGGGTGGATCAGTAAATTTGCTGATGACACCAAAGTCGGAGGTGTGGTAGATTGTGAGGAAGGGTGTCATAGTTTGCAGGAAGACTTAGACAGGTTGCAGAGCTGGGCCGAGAGGTGGCGGATGGAGTTTAATGCAGAGAAATGTGAGGTAATTCACTTTGGTAGGAATAACAGATGTGTTGAGTATAGGGCTAACGGGAAGACTTTGAATAGTGTGGAGGAGCAGAGGGATCTAGGTGTATGTGTACATAGATCCCTGAAAGTTGGGAATCAAGTAGATAAGGTTGTTAAGAAGGCATACAGTGTCTTGGCGTTTATTGGTAGGGGGATTGAATTTAGGAGTCGTAGCGTTATGTTGCAACTGTACACAACTCTGGTGCGGCCGCACTTGGAGTATTGTGTGCAGTTCTGGTCCCCACATTACAGGAAGGATGTGGAGGCTTTGGAGAGGGTGCAGAGGAGGTTTACCAGGATGTTGCCTGGTATGGAGGGGAGATCCTATGAGGAGAGGCTGAGGGATTTGGGGTTGTTTTCGCTGGAAAGAAGGCGGCTAAGAGGGGATCTTATTGAAACATATAAGATGATTAGAGGTTTAGATAGGGTGGATAGTGATAGCCTTTTTCCTCTGATGGAAAAATCTAGCAGGAGGGGGCATGGCTTTAAACTAAGGGGGGGTAGTTATAGGACAGATGTCAGGGGTAGGTTCTTTACCCAGAGGGTGGTGAGGGATTGGAATGCCCTGCCTGCTGCAGTTGTAAATGCGCCTAGTTTGGGGGCGTTTAAGAGGTCTGTGGACAGGTTTATGGACGAAAAGGGATCGGTTTAGGTTAGTGGGTCATTGTTGTTTTTTTTTAACTGGTCGGCGCAACATCGTGGGCCGAAGGGCCTGTTCTGCGCTGTGATGTTCTATGTTCTATGTTCTATGTCAGACTCACCGGTCGGTAATTTCCCGGGCTATCCCTGTTCCCAGATGAGACGTGAAGGCTCAGGGCACTGGAGAGCTACAAATTAGCCAGGAAGGAGCTGAAGAGAGTGTTAAGAAGAGCTAGAAGAGGACATGAGAAGACTTTGGCGGATAGGATCAAGGAGAACCCTAAAGCTTTCTATAGGTGTGTCAAGAATAAAAGATTGGTTAGGGCAAGATTAGGGCCAGTCAGAGACAGTAGTGGGAAGTTGTGCGTGGAGCCTGAAATGGTAGGAGAGGCACTAAATGAATATTTTTCGTCAGTATTCACGCAGGAAAAAGTCAATGTAGTCGAGGAGAATACTGAGATACAGGGTAGTAGACTAGACGGGATTGAGGTACTTAAGGAGGAGGTGTTAGCAATTCTTGAGAGTATGAGAATAGATAAGTCCCCTGGACTGGATGGGATTTACCCTACGATTCTCTGGGATGCTAGGGAGGAGATTGCAGAGCCTTTGGCTTTGAACTTCATGTCATCATTGGCTACAGGTATAGTGCCAGAAGACTGGAGGATCGCAAATGTTGCCCCCTTGTTCAAGAAGGGGAGTAGAGACCATCCTATGAGGATGTGTCTAGGGTCTATGAGGATGTGTCCAGGGCAGTGGATAGAGGAGAGCCGGTGGATGTGGTGTTTCTTGATTTTCAGAAGGCGTTTGATAAGGTGCCTCACAAGAGGTTATTGCAGAAGGTCAGGGGACATGGAGTTGGGGGTAGGGTGTTAGCGTGGATAGAGGATTGGTTGACAAATAGGAGGCAGAGAGTGGGGGTCAATGGGTGCTATTCGGATTGGCGGTTGGTGACTAGTGGAGTGCCCCAGGGGTCGGTGCTGGGGCCTCAGCTATTTACCATTTATATAGATGATCTGGAGGAGGGAACCGAGTGTATGGTGTCGAAATTTGCTGATGACACCAAGATTGGTGGAACAGCAAATTGTGCGGAGGGTGTGGAGAGTCTGCAGAAGGATCTAGATAAGCTGAGCGAGTGGGCCAGGAACTGGCAAATGGAATTTAATGTTGGCAAATGTGAGGTTGTCCACTTTGGTAGGAATAATGGTAGGAAGGACTATTACTTACAGGGCGAAAAACTGCAGCATGTGACGGTGCAGAGGAACCTCGGGGTCCTTGTGCATGAGTCGCAAAAACCCAGCTTGCAGGTGCGGCAGGTGGTCAGGAAGGCGAATGGAATGCTGGCCTTCATAGCGAGGAGGATTGAATATAAAAGTAGGGAGGTCTTGCTGCAGCTGTATAGGGCACTGGTGAGGCTGCAGCTGGAGTACTGTGTGCAGTTTTGGTCGCCGCACTTACGCAAGGATATTTTGGCCTTGGAGGGAGTGCAGAGGAGGTTTACTAGGCTGATACTGGAGTTGAGGGGGTTGAGCTATGAGGAGAGGCTGAATAAACTAGGCTTGTACTCGTTAGAGTTTAGAAGAATGAGGGGAGATCTCATTGAGACGTATAAGATGATGAATGGGATGGATAGGATAGAGGTGGAGAGGCTCTTCCCGCTCAGAAAGGACAGTAGGACTAGAGGGCACAGCCTCAAGATAAAGGGGAGGCGGTTTAGAACGGAGTTGAGGAGGAACTTCTTCACTCAAAGGGTGGTGAATCTCTGGAATTCTCTGCCCGTTGAAGTGGTGGAAGCTGCCTCGCTAAATATTTTAAGACGCGGGTTGATGGGTTTTTGATAAGAGAGGGGATTAAGGGTTATGGGGAGAGGGCGGGAAAGTGGAACTGAGGCACGACAGATCAGCCATGATCTTATTGAATGGCGGGGCAGGCTCGAGGGGCTAGATGGCCTACTCCTGCTCCTATTTCTTATGTTCTTATGTTCTTTTACCCTGGGAATTATAGACCGGTGAGCCTTACTTCTGTTGTGGGCAAAGTTTTGGAAAGAATTATAAGGGATAGGATTTATAATCATCTAGAGAGAAATAAATTGATTAGGGATAGTCAACACGGTTTTGTGAAGGGTAGGTCGTGCCCCACAAACCTTATCGAGTTTTTTGAAAAGGTGACCAAAGAGTTGGATAAGGGTTAGGCAGTTGATGTGGTGTATATGGATTTTAGCAAAGCGTTTGATAAGGTTCCCCACAGTAGGCTACTGCAGAAAATGCAGGTGCATGGGATTGAGGGTGATTTAGCAGTTTGGATCAGGAATTGGCTAGCTGATAGAAGACAGAGGGTGGTGGTTGATGGGAAATATTCAATCTGGAGTTCAGTTACAAGTGGTGTTCCTCAGGGATCTGTTTTGGGGACACTGCTGTTTGTCATTTTTATAAATGACCTAGATGAGGGTGTAGAAGGATGGGTTAGTAAATTTGCTGACGACACCAAAGTCGGAGGAGTTGTAGACAGTGAGGATGGATGTTACAGTTTGCAGAGGGATATAGATAAGCTGCAGAGCTGGGCTGAGAGGTGGCAAACGGAGTTTAATACGGAAAAGTGTGAGGTGATTCACTTTGGTAAGAGTAACAGGAGTACAGAATATAGGGCTAATGGAAGGGCTCATGGTAGTATCGACGAGCAGAGAGATCTCGGGGTACACGTGCATAGCTCCCTGAAAGTTGGCACCCAGGTTGATAAGGTTGTTAAGAAGTTGTACGGTGTGTTAGCTTTTATTGGTAGAGGGATTGAATTTCGGAGCTGCGAGGTCATGTTACAACTGTACAAAACTCTGGTGCGGCCGCACTTGGAGTATTGTGTACAGTTCTGGTCGCTGCATTGTCAGAAAGATGTGGAGGCATTGGAAAGGGTGCAGAGGAGGTTTACCAGGATGTTGCCTGGTATGGTGGGAAGGTCTGATGAGGAAAGGCTGAGGGACTTGAGGTTGTTTTCGTTCGAGAGAAGAAGGTTGAGAGGTGACCTAATTGAGGCATTCAAGATGATCAGAGGGTTAGATAGGGTGGACAGTGAGAGCCTTTTTCCTCAGATGGTGATGGCTAACACAAGGGGACATAGCTTTAAATTAAGGGGTGGTAATTATAAGACGGATGTCAGAGGTAGGTTCTTTACTCAGAGGGTAGTAAGGGCGTGGAATGCCCTGACTGCAGCGGTTGTGGACTCGCCAACTTTAAGGGTGTTCAAATGGTCAGTGGACAGGCATATGGATAACATTGGAATAGTTTAGGTTAGAGGGTCATTAGATTGGTTCCACTGGTCGGCGCAACATCGAGGGCCGAAGGGCCTGTACTGCGCTGTAATGTTCTATGTTTTAATACACAATAAACTGAGGGAGGGACTGAGATACCCCAACACACAATAAACTGAGGGAGGGTCTGAGATACCCCAATACACAATAAACTGAGGGACTGAGATACCCCAACACACAATAAACTGAGGGACTGAGATACCCCAACACACAATAAACTGAGGGACTGAGATACCCCAACACACAATAAACTGAGGGAGGGTCTGAGATACCCCAATACACAATAAACTGAGGGAGGGTCTGAGATACCCCAATACACAATAAACTGAAGGAGGGTCTGAGATACCCCAATACACAATAAACTGAGGGAGGGTCTGAGATACCCCAATACACAATAAACTGAGGGAGGGTCTGAGATACCCCAACACACAATAAACTGAGGGAGGGTCTGAGATACCCCAATACACAATAAACTGAGGGACTGAGATACCCCAACACACAATAAACTGCGGGACTGAGATACCCCAATACACAATAAACTGAGGGAGGGTCTGAGATACCCCAACACACAATAAACTGAGGGAGGGTCTGAGATACCCCAGTACACAATAAACTGAGGGAGGGTCTGAGATACCCCAATACACAATAAACTGAGGGAGGGTCTGAGATACCCCAATACACAATAAACTGAGGGAGGGTCTGAGATACCCCAACACACAATAAACTGAGGGAGGGTCTGAGATACCCCAACACACAATAAACTGAGGGACTGATATACCCCAACACACAATAAACTGAGGGACTGAGATACCCCAACACACAATAAACTGAGGGAGGGTCTGAGATACCCCAATACACAATAAACTGAGGGACTGAGATACCCCAACACACAATAAACTGAGGGACTGAGATACCCCAACACACAATAAACTGAGGGACTGAGATACCCCAATACACAATAAACTGAAGGTCTGAGATACCCCAATACTCAATAAACTGAGGGAGGGTCTGAGATACCCCAATACACAATAAACTGAGGGAGGGTCTGTGATACCCCAATACACAATAAACTGAGGGACTGGAGGATAGCAAATGTTGTGTCCTTATTTAAGAAGGGCTGCAAAGAAAAACCTGGGAATTATAGACCGGTAAGCCTAACGTTTGTGGTGGGTAAGTTACTAGAGAGCACTCTGAGAGATAAGGTATCTAGGCATTTAGAAAGACAGGCTTTGATTAGGAGCAGTCAGCGTGGCTTTGTGTATGGGAGATCATGCCTTACAAATCTGTTAGAGTTCTTTGAGGAAGGTTAATGAGGGCAAGGTGGTAGGCATAGTCTCAGTGAGGCCTTGGATAAAGTTCCACATGGTTATGGAAGGTTAGATCACATGGAGTCCGAGGAAAGCTGGCATATTGGATATACAATTGGCTTGATGGGAGGAAGCAGAGGGTAATGGTGGAAGGATGCTTGTTGGACTGGAGGCCTGTGACTAGTGATGTGCCTCAGGGGTCAGAGTTGTGCCCATTGCTGTTTGTTATCGATATTAACAATTTGGATGAGAATGTACAAGGCATGATCAGTAAGTTTGCAGATGACACTAAAATAGGTGGTATTGTAGACTGTGAGGAAGGTTATCAAAAATTGGAGCAGGATAGAAACATAGAAACATTGAAAAGCTACAGCACAATACAGGCCCTTCAGCCCACCAAGTTGTACGGAACACATCCCTACCTTAGAGATTACTAGGCTCTCCTATAACCCTCTATCTTACTAAGTTCCATGTACTTATCTAAGTCTCTTAAAAGACCCTATCGAATCCACCTCCACCACCATTGCTGGCAGCCCATTCCACGCACCCACCACTCTGAGTGAAAAACTTACCCCTGACATCTCCTCTGTACCTACTCACCAGCACCTTAAACCTGTGTCCTCTTGTGGGAACCATTTCAGCCCTGGGAAAAAGCCTCTGAGGATCCATTCGATCAATACCTCTCAACATCTTATAAACCTCTATCAGGTCACCTCTCATCCTTCGTCTCTCCAGGGAGAAAAGACAGAGTTCCCTCAACCTATCCTCATAAGGCATGCCTCCCAATCCAGGCAACATCCTTGTAAATCTCCTCTGCACCCTCTCAATAGCTTCCACATCATTCTTGTAGTGAGGCGACCAGAACTGCGCACAGTACTCCAAGTGGGGTCTGACCAGGGTCCTATATATCTGTAACATTATCTCCCGACTCCTAAACTCAATCCCTCGTTGATGAAGGCCAGTACACCATAAATCTTCTTAACCACAGCTTCAACCTGCACAGCTGCTTTGAGCGTCCTATGAAGTCAGACCCTAAGGTCCTTCTGATCTTCCACCCTGCTAAGAATCCCACCATTAATATTATAATCTGCCATCCTATTTGACCTGCCAAAATGAACCACTTCACACTTATCTTGATCAGCTGGGGAAGTGGGCTGAGAAATGGCAAATGGAGTTCAACACAGATAAGTGTGAGGTGTTACATTTTGGAAAGCCAAATCAAGGAAGGACTTTGACGGTGAATGGACCTCGTGGAGTATCGTGGAACAGAGGGATCTTGAAGATCAGGTGCACGGTTCTCTAAATGTGGAGTCACAGGTAGGTAGGGCAATGAAGAAAGCTTTTAACATGCTGGCCTTCATCAGTCAGGGCATTGAGTATGGAAATTGGGAAGTTATGTTGCAGTTATACAGGACATTGGTGAGACCGCACCTGGAGTGTTGTGTTCAGTTTTGGTCACCTTGCTATTGGAAAGACGTTATTAAACTGGAGGGAGTGCAGAAGAGATTTACAAGGATGTTGCGAGGGCTCAAGGGACTGAGTTATAGGGAGAGATTGGACAGGTGAGAACTTTTTTCTTTAGAGTGTAGGAGACTGAGGGGTGATCTTATCAAGATGTATAAGATCATGAGAAGTATGGATAGGGTGAATGCACTCAGTCTTTTACCCAGGGTTGGGGAATGGAGAGCTAGGGGGCATTGGTTTAAGTTAAGACGGAAAAGAATTAATGGGAATCTGAGGAGTAACTTTTTTACACAGAGGGTGGTAGGTGTATGGAATGAGCTGTCGGAGGGAGTGATTGAGGCAGTGACATTAACAACATTTAAAAGGCGTTTGGACAGATACATAGATAGGAAAGTTTAGAGGGGTGTGGGCCACATGCAGGCAAATGGGGTTAGCTTAGATGGGGATTTTGGTTGGCGTGGAGCATTTTGGGCCAAAGGGCCTGTCTCCGTGCTGTAGATTCTCTGATTCTATGACTGAGATACCCCAGCAGAGGGTAAACTGTGCCTCACCTGAACTCGATGATGTTGATGTGATGTGTGTGGTGCAGGTGAAGAGAGTGAATGTGCTTGTTGCCTGCACCTGTGGCTAGTATCAGTGAAGAAGTGTCCCCCCCCCGCCCCCGTTAGAAGATAATCTCTCCAGTCTTCAGTTGTGTCAAGTCTGCAGCTGGAAACTCACAGCAGCACCAGGTTAAAGTTTCAGAGGAACTCTGAGGAGGTTTGATAACCAGACATGCAGTGTACAGCCCCATCAGCAAGTCAGCACACCCTGAGATTCCTGAACCAAAGTGGAGCGATTGCCAAAGCTGATTCCTCAGCTTTGGCAATCGCTCCACTGATTTGAAGGCTAAATGTAAACACTAACAAAAATTCTGCAAAGCAGACTGAGTCTAAATATATAAATATAAGCAAAATACTGTGGATGCTAGAATCTGACACAGAAAATTCTGAAAAAATTCCAGGCAGCATCTGTGGGGAGGGACAATGGAGAACATGAAAATGTTGGGTGTGATTTTCCCAGCTCACTGCACCGCTCAAGTAGCGTCATGGGCCAGTGGGGTGCCAAAAACAGGAATCTCGACCGGCCAGTTGCAATCTTTCAGGCCATTTTTTCCATATAAATAGTCTTTGTGCCAGGAATCAGCTGAAAGCTGACTGCACTATCCAGATATTGATTTGCATCTATTCAGCAAGCAGGGGATTCCAACATCCAGGCTCGCTCATGCTTCTGATCCTGCTGGTGGAAGTCCATGCCAGCAGGCATCACACATGATCTTCTGCAATGGGGAACCAGCGTGTCGCACTCGCTGGTGAGACCTGAGGCCACTGAGGGCCCCCGGAGGTCGGGGGCAAGGGGGCATGCCCCTTGGTCAGTGCCAGTCTGGCAGCCCACGCTGACACATGATTAATCAGACAAAACCAGCTCTGCTGGGCGGATCGTATGCCTGACATCAGACTCTTGAAGCAACTACTATCCTGGGAGCTTAGTCATGGCAGGGGACTGTCTGGAGAACAGTGGAAAATGTTTTAAGCCTGTCCTCAAAGCATTGGCTGAAGAGATTGACCTGCTAATTCCCTGGCTTGTGATCGACCAAAATGAAGACTGCTCGTTCAGAAAGGCAATGAGCACATCAAGCAAGTTCATCAGGAACATGCAAGGTAAGTGCCAGTGTTGGAGTGAGCACACTCCTGCAAACACTTCATCTAAACTCATCTTGAGTTTAGGAGTCAGGAGGTAATGCTGCAGCTGTATAAGACCCTTGTCAGACCCCACTTGGAGTACTGTGCGCAGTTCTGGTCGCCTCACTACAGAAGGATGTGGAAGCTATTGAGAGGGTGCAGAGGAGATTTACAACGATGTTACCTGGATTGGGTGGCATGCCTTATGAGGATAGGTTGAGGGAGCTCGGTCTTTTCTCCCTGGAGAGACGAAGGTTGAGAGGCGACCTGATAGAGGTTCATAAGATGTTGAGAGGAATAGATAGGGTGGATTCTCAGAGGCTTTTTCCCAGGGCTGAAATGGCCGCTACGAGAGGACACAGGTTTAAGGTGCTGGGGAGCAGGTACAGAGGAGATATTGGGGTAAGTTTTTCACTCAGAGGGTGGTGGGTGAGTGGAATCGGCTGCCGTCGGTGGTGGTAGAGGCAAATTCAATAGGGTCTTTTAAGAGACTTCTGGATGAGTACATGGGATTTAATAGGATTGAGGGTTACAGGTAAGCCTAGTAGGTAGAGATAAGATTGGTGCAACTTGTGGGCCGAAGGGCCTGTTTGTGCTGTAGTCTTTCTATGATTCTACCCAACCCTTCAAACACCACTTTCTCCAAATGTGGCAGAAACAGCAGGACCATGCAATGGATTTTCAACCAATTCAGAACTCATTGAACCAGAATGGAACCAAGTCATCCATGATCAGTGTGTATGTCGTGTGTGCATGTGGCAGAGTCATAGAAAAGGGCCTTTTGGCTCATCATGTGTTTCTTTAGGCAGCAAGACAGCTCAGTTTGTGTATTGCCTTATTGCAGGTTTCACAACCCGTTGAAGGAACCAGGACTAGACTATGATATTATCCTTCCAGTGAATGATGACACGCAGCTCTCTGTGGGAGAATATCGGAACAAGTTATATGAGGTAATGTGTCAGGCTTTCCCAGTGTGTCCACTGCCTAGTTCAGCACCGATCTCACTTCTTTTGATTATGGCATTACATTGTAATTTTCTTTGTTCTTTCCGGAAGGGAAGGAGGTTTTAGTTCAGTCGGGAAGCATGGTGGGTGCAGGCTTGGAGGCTGAAGGGCCTGTTCCTGTGCTGTAATTTTCTTTGTACTTTGTACCAACCGGTGAATCTAACCTCAGTGGTTGGTGAGTTGATGGAGAAGATCCTGAGGGACAGGATTTATGAACATTTAGAGAAATTTAGTACGCTCAAGAGTAGTCAGCACGGCTTTGTCAAGGGCAGGTCGTGCCTTACGAGCCTAGTTGTGTTCTTTGAAAATGTGACTGAACACATTGACAAAGGAAGAGCTGTGGATGTCGTTTATATGGACTTCAGCAAGGCGTTCGATAAGGTCTCCCATGTAAGACTTCTTGAGAAGGTGAGAGGGCATGCTATCCAAGGGGCTTTGGCCTTGTGGATCCAGAACTGGCTTGCCAGCGGAAGGCAGAGAGTGGTTGTGGATGGGTCTTTTTCTGCATGGAGGTCGGTCACCAGTGGAGTGCCCCAGGGATCTGTTCTAGGACCCTTGCTGTTTGTCATTTTCATAAATGACCTGGATGAGGAAGTGGAGGGGTGGGTTGGTAAGTTTTCCAATGACACGAAGATTGGTGGTGTTGTGGACAGCCTGGAGGGATGTCAGAAGTTGCAGTGTGACATAGATAGGATGCAAGACTGGGTGGAGAAGTAGCAGATGGACTTCAATGCAGATAAATATGTAGTGATCCATTTTGGCAGGTCAAATGGGATGAAGGAGTATAATATCAAGGGTAGGACTCTTAGCAGTGTAGAGGATCAGGAAGGACCTTCGGGTCTGGGTCCATAGGACCCTTAGATCGGCCTCGCAGGTGGAGGATGTGGTCAAGAAGGCATATGGTGTACTGGCCTTCATTAATCAAGGGATTGAGTTTAGGAATCGGGAGATAATGCTGCAACTTTATAAGACCCTTGTCAGACCTCACTTGGAGTACTGTGTGCAGTTCTGGTTGCCTCACTACAAAAGGGATGTGGAAGCTATTGAAAGGGTGGAGAGGAGATTTACAAGGATGTTGCCTGGATTGGGTGGCATGCCTTATGAGGATAGATTGAGGGAGCTAGGTCTTTTCTCCTTAGAGAGACGAAGGATGAGAGGTGACCTGATAGAGGTTTATAAAATGCTGAGAGGAATAGATAGGGTGGATTCTCAGAGACTTTTTCCCAGGGCTGAAATGGTCACTACGAGAGGACACAGGTTTAGGGTGCTGGGGAGTAGGTACAGAGGGGATATCAGGGGTCTAGCGGCATTATCGCTAGACTATTAATCCAGAAACTAAGCTCATGTTCTGGGGACCCAGGTTCGAATCCGGATGACAGAATTTGAATCCAATAAAAATATCTGGATTGAAGAATCTACTGATGGTCAGGTAACCATTAACAATTTGCTCGACAGACTGGAGGGACTGATTGTGGACAAGTCGCCAGGACCGGATGGAATGCATCCGAGGGTTCTGAAAGAAAAGGCGGAGGTGATAGTGGATGCCTTGGTGGTTATTTTCCAGACGTCGCTGGATTCCGGGGAAGTGCCGGAAGATTGGAAAGCGGCTAATGTTACGCCGTTGTTTAAGAAGGGCACCAGGCAAAAGGCAGGGAATTATAGGCCTGTTAGTTTAACGTCTGTTGTAGGTAAAATGTTAGAATCCGTCATCAAGGAGGAAATAGCGAGGCATCTTGAGAGGAATTGCTTGATAGAGCAGACGCAGCACGGTTTCGTTAAGGGGAAGTCGTGTCTGACAAATTTACTGGAGTTCTATGAGGATGTGTCTAGGGCGGTGGATAGAGGAGAGCCGGTGGATGTGGTCTTTCTGGATTTTCAGAAGGCGTTTGACAAGGTACCTCACAGGAGGTTATTGCAGAAGGTCAGGGGACATGGAGTTGGGGGTAGGGTGTTAGCGTGGATAGAGGATTGGTTGTCAAATAGGAGGCAGAGAGTGGGGGTCAATGGGTGCTATTCGGATTGGCAGATGGTGACTAGTGGAGTGCCCCAGGGGTCGGTGCTGGGGCCTCAGCTATTTACCATTTATATAGATGATCTGGAGGAGGGAACCGAGTGTACATAGAACATAGAACATAGAACACTACAGCACAAACAGGCCCTTCGGCCCACAAGTTGCGCCGACCACATCACCTACCAACCTACAGACCTATCTATAACCCTCAATCTCATTAAACCCCATATACTCATCCAGAAGTCTTTTAAAAGACCCCAGCGAGTTCGCCTCCACCACCACTGACGGCAGCCGATTCCATTCACTCACCACCCTCTGAGTGAAAAACTTACCCCTAACATCACTTCTGAACCTCCCTCCCCGCACCTTAAATCTGTGTCCTCTCGTAGCGAACATTTCAAACCGGGGAAATAGCCTCTGAGAGTCCACCCTATCTATTCCTCTCAACATTTTGTAAACTTCTATCAGGTCGCCTCTCAACCTTCGTCTCTCCAGGGAAAAGAGTCCCAGCTCCCTCAACCTAACTTCATAAGGCATGCCTCCCAGTCCAGGCAACATCTTTGTAAATCTCCTCTGCACCCTTTCAATAGCTTCTACATCTTTCCTATAGTGAGGCGACCAGAACTGCGCACAATACTCCAAATGAGGCCTGACAAGGGTCTTATAAAGTTCCAGCATTACCTCCCGACTCCTAAACTCAATCCCTCGATTAATGAAGGCCAGTACACCATACGCCTTCTTGACCACCTCCTCCACCTGCGAGGCCGATTTAAGAGTCCTGTGGACCCGGACCCCAAGATCCTTCTGCTCCTCAACACTACTCAGACTTCTGCCCTTAATAGTGTACTCGTTCATCCCGTTGGTTCTGCCAAAATGGACGACAACACATTTATCCGCGTTGAAGTCCATCTGCCACTTCTCCGCCCAGTCCTGCATCCTATCTATGTCCTGCTGCAACTTTTGCCATCCTTCCAGACCATCCACAACACCACCGACCTTCGTGTCATCAGCGAACTTACTTACCCATCCCTCCACTTCCTCATCCAGGTCATTTATGAAAATGACAAACAACAAGGGTCCCAGAACAGATCCTTGAGGCACTCCGCTGGTGACTGACCTCCAT
Organism: Carcharhinus amblyrhynchos; assembly: GCF_965287045.1. Taxonomy (NCBI): domain Eukaryota; kingdom Metazoa; phylum Chordata; class Chondrichthyes; order Carcharhiniformes; family Carcharhinidae; genus Carcharhinus; species Carcharhinus amblyrhynchos. The sequence goes on along the minus strand of NW_027650301.1, from coordinate 52,628 downwards.
TCAGAAAAAGCCCCATCCACAACCACTCTCTGCCTTCTGCAGGCAAGCCAGTTCTGGATCCACAAGGCCAAAGGCCCTTGGATCCCATGCCCTCTCACCTTCTCAAGAAGTCTGGCATGGGGGACCTTATCAAACGCCTTGCTGAAGCCCATGTACACTACGTCCACGGCACTTCCTTCGTCAATGTGTTCAGTCACATTATCGAAGAACTCAACTAGGCTTGTAAGGCACGACCTGCCCTTGACAAATCCATGCTGACTATTCCTGATCATGTCAAACCTCTCCAAATGTTCGTAAATCTTGTCCCTCAGAAGCCTCTCCATCAGCTTACCAACCACTGAGGTCAGACTCACCGGTCGGTAATTTCCCGGGCTATCTCTGTTCCCTTTCTTAAAAATAGGAACTACATCCGCAATCCTCCAATCTTCCGGAACCTCTCCCGTCTCCATTGACGACGCAAGGATCATCGCCAGGGGCTCTGCAATCACTTCCCTCGCCTCCCACAGTATCCTGGGGTACATCCCATCTGGTCCCGGCGACTTATCTACCTTGATAGAATTCAAAAGTTCCAACACATCCTCCTCCTTAATATTCACGTACTCAATCCTTTCCATCTGCTGCAAATCCATAACAAAATCTCCCAGATCGGCTTCCACCGTGAATACTGAGGCAAAGTACTCGTTAAGCACCTCCGCCATTTCTTCTGGTTCCACACAGACCTTTCCCCCCTCACCTTTTATCGGTCCTATCCCTTCTCTTCTTATCCTTTTACCTTTCACATATTTATAGAAGGCCTTGTGATTCTCCTTAATCTTACCCGCCAAGGTCTTCTCATGACCCCTTCTGGCTCTCCTAATTTCCCTTTTAAGTTTCCTCCTACAGTCCTTATACTCCTCAAGATCTTTAACATCTCCGAGTTCCCTGAACCTCTTGTACACCTTCCTTTTCTTCCTGACTAGGTTCAACACATCCTTTGTGCACCACGGTTCCCTCGACCCACCAAACCCCCCTCGTCTCATCGGAACGTTGTCATTCAGAGCTCTAGACACACATTCCTTGAATATCTGCCACCTTCCTTCGGTACTTTTCCCTAAGAACGCCTCCTTCCAGTTTATTTGTCCAAGTAACTTCCTGACTTCTTCGTATCTCCCCTTACCCCAGACAAACACCTTCCTAGCCTGCCTGATCCTATCTCGTTCCAACGCAATTGTGAAGGAGATAGAATTATGGTCACCATATCCCAGATGCTCTCCTACCGAAAGATCCATCACCTGCCCTGGTTCATTCTTTTAGTAAGGCGTTCGATAAGGTTCACCATGGTAGGCTTCTGCAGAAAATGCAGATGTATGGGATTGTGGGTAATCTAGGAAGTTGGATCAGGAATTGGCTATCAGATAGGAGACAGAGGGTGGTGGTGGATGGTAAATATTCATCATGGAGTGCAGTTACGAGTGGTGTGCCTCAGGGATCTGTTTTGGGGCCACTGTTGTTTGTAATTTTTATTAATGATCTGGATGAGGGTATAGTTGGGTGGATTAGTAAATTTGCTGATGACACCAAAGTTGGAGGTGTGGTAGATTGTGAGGAAGGGTGTCATAGTCTGCAGGGAGACTTAGATAGGTTGCAGAGCTGGGCCGAGAGGTGGCGGATGGAATTTAATGCGGAGAAGTGTGAGGTAATTCACTTTGGTAGGAGCAACAGATGTGTCGAGTATAGGGCTAACGGGAGGACTTTGAATAGTGTGGATGAACAGAGGGATCTAGGTGTGTGTGTACATAGATCCCTGAAAGTTGGGAATCAAGTAGATAAGGTTGTCAAGAAGGCGTACGGTGTCTTGGCGTTTATTGGTAGGGGGATTGAATTTAGGAGTCGCAGTGTAATGTTGCAACTGTACACTACTCTAGTGCGGCCGCACTTGGAGTACTGTGTGCAGTTCTGGTCCCCGCATTACAAGAAGGATGTGGAGGCGTTGGAGAGGGTGCAGAGGAGGTTTACTAGGATGTTGCCTGGTATGGTGGGGAGGTCCTATGAGGAGAGACTGAGGGATCTAGGGTTGTTTTCGTTGGGAAGAAGGCGGCTAAGAGGGGATCTTATTGAAACATATAAGATGATTAGGGGTTTAGATAGGGTGGATAGTGATAGCCTTTTTCCTCGGATGGAGAAAGCTAGCACGAGGGGGCATGACTTTAAATTAAGGGGGGGTAGCTACAGGACGGATGTCAGGGGTAGGTTCTTTACCCAGCGGGTGGTGAGGGATTGGAATGCCCTGCCTGCTGCAGTTGTAGATGCGTCTAGTTTGGGGGCGTTTAAGAGATCTCTGGATAGGTTTATGGACGAAAAGGGATTGGTATAGGCTAGTGGGTCATTGTTTTTGTAACTGGTCGGCGCAACATCGTGGGCCGAAGGGCCTGTTCTGCGCTGTAATGTTCTATTCGCCAGTACCAGGTCAAGTACAGCCTCTCCCCTCGTAGGCTTGTCCACATACTGCGTCAGGAAACCCTCCTGACGATTTGCGATTTGAGAGTGGAGAGCTGTGGGTGAGTAAAAGCGACTTTTTCTTTTAGAAACTAACTTTATTTTTTAGTGGGTTTTTTTTGATTGTTTTTTTTAAGTTTGACCCCGGTTTGACCCCGGAAGTAGTTGCGAGGGCACTCGGGTCGCGTTTTTTTTTTACTTTTTTTTTACTATAAATTAGACCGGAGGGGATTCCCGATACTCTACACGGGTAGAGTATCCCAGCCCTCCCCCCTCCCCTAACCTAAAAAAAAAGAGAGAGAGAGGGGCTCTGTCTGAGAGCTGGTAAGACTGCTTTTGTATTTGTGTGTGCTGTAAGTGCTTTGGCTCACAGGGCCAAAGAGATAAGGTAAGTTCTAAGTTTTTTTTTCCTTTTTTCCTTTGGGTTGCTATAAGGGGTAAATATGAGTGTGAGACCTGTATGTTGTTGCCAATGCAACATGTGGGAGGTCTTGGAGGCTCCTGGCCTGCCAGACATCCACACCTGTGCTCGGTGTGTGGAGTTGCAGGCCCTACGAAACCAGGTTAAGGAGCTGCAAATGCAGCTCGAGGACCTTCGGCTAGTTAGGGAGAGTGAGGACGTTATAGAAAGGAGCTATCAGCAGGTAGTCACACCAGGGCAACGGGATGAGGGCACTTGGGTAACTATTAGGAAGGGGAAAACACGGGTGATGGGGAGCACTCCGGTGGATGTCCCCCTTCAAAATAAGTACTCCGGCCTGAGTACTACTGGGGGGGACAGCTCATCTGAGGGAGGAAGCGATGGCCAGCTCTCTGGAGCTGAGCCAGTGAGCCAAAAAATCAAAAAGGGAAGCAGAAAGGTAGTATTAATAGGGGACTCCACAGTGAGGGGCGCGGACAGGCGTTTTTGTGGACGTAGACGGGAGTCGCGGATGGTGGTTTGTCTCCCTGGGGCTGGGATCCGGGATGTCTCTGGGCGGGTCCCAGACATCCTGAAAGGGGAGGGAGAGGAACCGGAGGTAGTAGTACATATAGGTACTACTGATGTAGGTAAGAAGAGGGAGGCACTTGTGAAAAAGGACTATAGGGAACTGGGTAGGCAGCTGAGGAAGAGAAAAGCGAAGGTAGTAATCTCAGGATTGCTGCCTGTGCCAAGGGAGAATAAGGGAAGAAATGAAATGAGGTGGAGGGTGAATGCGTGGCTGAGGGACTGGTGTAGAGGGCAGGGATTTCGGTTCCTAGATCACTGGGACCTCTTTAGGGGTAGGTGGGACCTCTATAGTAGGGACGGGTGGCACTTAAATACCAGGGGGACTAGTATCTTGGCGGGAAGACTGGCTAAGGCTACCGGGGGGACTTTAAACTAGAAAGGATGGGGGGAGGGAACTGTGTTGGGGAAACTGGGACGGAGGAGGTTCGCTCCCAGGTAGGGGAGGACCGCAGGCAGTATGCGAGGGAGGTTAGACAGGTGGTGGAGATGGGAAATGCCCAGACTGAGGGGCTGAAGTGTATATATTTTAATGCAAGGAGTATAGTGAATAAGGTAGATGAGCTTAGGGCGTGGATAGCTGTTTGGGATTGTGATGTGGTGGCCATTACGGAGACTTGGATGTCTCAGGGACAGGACTGGGTACTTCAGGTGCCAGGCTTCAGGTGCTTCAGGAAGGACAGGGAGGGTGGCAGAAGGGGTGGTGGCGTGGCACTGTTGATCAGGGATAGTGTCATGGCTACAGAGAAAGAGGATGTCGTGGAGGGATTGTCTACAGAATCTCTGTGGGTGGAAGTTAGGAACAGCAAAGGGTCAAAAACTTTGCTGGGTGTAATCTATAGGCCGCCCAATAGTGACAGGGAAGTTGACGTGCAAATAGGGAAACAGATTCTGGAGAGATGTTTTAATAACAGAGTTGTCGTGATGGGAGACTTCAATTTCCCAAACATCGACTGGAATATCCCTAGGGTAAGGGGTTTGGATGGGGAGGAGTTTGTTAGGTGTGTTCAGGAGTGTAGGGTGTCGAAATTTGCTGATGACACCAAGATTGGAGGAAAGGCAAATTGTGCGGAGGGTGTGGAGAGTCTACAGAAGGATCTAGATAGGCTGGGCGAATGGGCCAGGAAATGGCAAATGGAATTTAATGTTGGCAAGTGCGAGGTGGTCCACTTTGGTAGGAATAATGGTAGGAAGGATTATCACTTACGTGGCGAAAAACTGCAGCAGGCGACGGTGCAGAGGGACCTCGGGGTCCTTGTGCATGAGTCACAAAAACCCAGCTTGCAGGTGCAGCAGGTGGTCAGGAAGGCGAAGGGATGCTGGCCTTCATCGCGAGGGGGATTGAATATAAAAGTAGGGAGGTCTTGCTGCAACTGTATAGGGCATTGGTGAGGCCGCAGCTGGAGTACTGTGTGCAGTTTTGGGCGTCGTACTTATGCAAGGATATTTTGGCCTTGGAGGGAGTGCAGAGGAGGTTTACTAGGCTGATGCCGGAGTTGAGGGGATTGAGCTATGAGGAGAGGCTGAATAAATTAGGCTTGTACTCATTAGAGTTTAGAAGAATGAGGGGAGATCTCATTGAGACGTATAAGATGATGAATGGGATGGATAGGATAGAGGTGGAGAGGCTCTTCCCGCTCAGAAAGGACAGTAGGACTAGGGGGCACAGCCTCAAGATAAAGGGGGGGGGGCGGTTTAGAACGGAGTTGAGGAGGAACTTCTTCACTCAAAGGGTGGTGAATCTCTGGAATTCTCTGCCCGTTGAAGTGGTGGAGGCTGCCTCACTAAATATTTTTAAGACGCGGGTTGATGGGTTTTTGATAAGAGAGGGGATTAAGGGTTATGGGGAGAGGGCGGGAAAGTGGAACTGAGGCACGACAGATCAGCCATGATCTTATTGAATGGCGGGGCAGGCTCGAAGGGCTAGATGGCCTACTCCTGCTCCTATTTATTTCTTATGTTCTTATGTAAGGTTTTCACTCAGAGGGTGGTGGGTGAGTGGAATCGGCTGCCGTCGGTGGTGGTAGAGGCAAATTCGATAGGGTCTTTTAAGAGACTTCTGGATGAGTACGCGAGACTTAATAGGATTGTGGGTTATAGGTAAGCCTATTAGGTAGGGATATCATTGGCGCAACTTGTGGGCTGAAGGGCCTGTTCGTGCTGTAGTTTTTTTCTATGTTCTATTTGTTCATTGGTGTTTCTGCCATTTTCTCCTTTTCCGCTGATCTACCTCAATGCTATCTTCCTTTACTACCCCCGTATCTCTCTCTATCATTGTCATCTAGAAATCTATCAATCTCTGCTTTGAACATGCTCAATGGCTGAAGCTCCACAGAACCCTGGAGTTAAGAATTTCAAAGATTCACCTCTGGGTGACGGAATTCCTCCTCATCTTAGCAGCAAAAGACCTCCCTCTCATTCTGAAACTATGTCCCCTGGACTGTTCCCAGCAAGGGGGCACATCTTCCTGCTTTCTACCCTGTCAAGCTCTGTAAGAATTTTGTATGCTTCAATAAGATTTTCTCGTTCTTCTAAACTCCAGAGAATATAGATCCACATTGCTCAATCTCTCCTCGTGGGACAGTCCTGCCATCCTAGGGTCTGTTGAACCTTCGTGCACTCCCTCCTATGGCAGGTTTACACTTCCTTTGGTCAGGAAACCTAAACTGTACATAATGCTCCAGGTATGTTCCTATACAATGGAGCTAGACTTCCTTATTGCTGTACTTCAATTCCCTCGGAATGAAGCCAAACATACTATTTACCTCCTTCATTCCTCGTTGCACCCATATGTTAGCTTTTAGTGACTTACGACAAAGAACACCCATGTACCTTTGGATAACAACACTTCCCAATCTCTCCTCATTTAAGAAATACTCTGCATTTCTGTTTCTCCCACCAAAATGCCTGGATTTGCATTATCAACAAACTTGGAAATATTACATTTGGTCCCCACATCCAAATCATTGATTGAGATTGGAAATAGCTGAGGCCAAAGCCTCATGTAATAGCCTGCCAACCTGAGAATGATCCATTTATCCCTTACTCTCTGTTTTGTGCCTGTTAACCAATCCTCAAACATGCCAGTATACTCCCCACAATTTCATATGCACTAATGTTGCTTACTAACCTCTTACTTATCTCCTTACTAATCTTATTAATCTCTGTGCTTACTGAGCTCTTCAAAAGCCTTCGAAAAATCCAAATATCTCACATCCACTGGATTTTCCTTATCTAGTTATGTCTTTTAAAAATTTCCAACAGGATCATTAAACATAGAGTCATAGAGAGTAGAAAAGACCCTTCAGCCCATTGAGTATGCACTGACAATAACTACTACTTAAGCTGCTAATTTCATTTTCCTGTGTATCCTTGAATGTTATGATATTTCAAATGCTCTTCCAAATATTTTGTAAAGATTGTAAACTTTTGCTTTCATATATTCGTGTTGATTCTACCCAATCCTATTATTTTGTAAGTGCCCAGTAATCACACCCTCATAATAAATTCTGGATTTTCCATACTACAGATAAACCTGTCTGTAGTTCTTCTTTTGCTCTATCCCTCCTTTCTTAAATAGTGGATTTATGTTTGTTATATTCTAATTCCCAGATACTGTTCCAAAATTTATTGGAATTTGAAAGATGATCACTGATGCCTCCACTATCTCTACAGCCACTTTTAAAAAGAAATTAATTCATGAGATGTGGATGTCACTGACTAGGCCTGCATTTATTACCCATCCCTAGTGACCCTCAAGAAGATGGTGGTGGTGAGCTGCCTTCATGAACCGCTGCAGTCCCTGAGGTCATAGAATCACAGAGGTTTACAGCATGGAAACAGGCCCTTTGGCCCAACATGTCCATGCTGTCCCTTTGTAGATATACCCACTGAAACTACATTCTGTGGAAGTGAATTCCACACATTCACCACCCTCTGAGTGAAGAAATTTCTCCTCATCTCAGTTCTAAAAGGTTTATCCCTTATCCTCAAACTCTGACCCCTAGTTCTGGACCCCCCCACCATTGGGAACATTCTTTCTGAACCTACCCTATCTAACCCTGTTAGAATTTTATAAGTTTCTATTGATCCTCTCACTCTTCCAAACTCCATTGAATATAATCCTAACCGACTTAGTAAGAAGTCTCACAACACCAGGGTAAAGTCCAACAGGTTTATTTGGTAGCACGAGCTTTTGGAGCACTGCCCATTTATCAGATGACTGGAGGGCTGGGTTCACAAACAGGGCATATATAGACACAGACTCAATTACAAGATAATGGTTAGAATGTAAGTCTTTACAGATACAGTCAGTGCGAGTGGAGAGGGGGATAGTCATAGGTTAAAGAGATGTGAGTTGTCTCAAACCAGGACAGTTAGTAAGATTTTGCAAGCCCAGGCTTGCAAAGGATGTTGCCTGGATTGGGAGGCATGCCTTATGTAGATAGGTTGAGGGAGCTCGGTCTCTTCTCCCTGGAGAGACGAAGGTTGAGAGGCGACCTGGTAGAGGTTTATAAAATGTTGAGAGGTATAGATAGGGTGGATTCTCAGAGGCTATTTCCCAGGGCTGAAATGGTCGCTACGAGAGGACACAGGTTTAAGGTGCAGGGAGGCAAGTACAGAGGAGATGTTAGGGGTAAGTTTTTCACTCAGAGGGTGGTGAGTGAGTGGAATCGACTGCTGTCAGTGGTGGTGGAGGCGAACTCGCTGGGGTCTTTTAAAAAACTTCTGGATGAGTACATGGGATCTAATGGGATTGGGGGTTATAGATAGTTCTATGGATTGGTAGGTATGTGATCGGTGCAACTTGTGGGCCGAAGGGCCTGTTTGTGCTGTAGTGTTCTATGTTCTATGTTAAGTCATGATCTGTCTTCCTATTATTGCTCCCAAAGTGGATAACCTCACATTTATCCACATTATACTGTATCTGCAGATACCACACACTCAGCCTGTCCAAATCACACTGAAGCATCTCTGTATCCTCCTCACAGCTCACCCTCGCACCCAACTTTGTATCATCTGCAAATTTGGAGATAATACATTCAATTCCCTCTTCCAAATCATTAATATATAATGTGAACAGTTGGGGTTTGAGCACAGATCCTGTGGAACCCTTCTAGTCACTGCCTACCAATCAGAAAAAGACCCATTTATGCCAACTCTTTGCTTCCTATCTGCTAGCCAGCTTTCTATCCATCTCAAGACATTAGAACATAGAACATAGAACATTACAGCGCAGAACAGGCCCTTCGGCCCACGATGTTGCGCCGACCAGTTACAAAAACAATGACCCACTAGCCTATACCAATCCCTTTTCGTCCATAAACCTATCCAGAGATCTCTTAAACGCCCCCAAACTAGACGCATCTACAACTGCAGCAGGCAGGGCATTCCAATCCCTCACCACCCGCTGGGTAAAGAACCTACCCCTGACATCCGTCCTGTAGCTACCCCCCCTTAATTTAAAGTCATGCCCCCTCGTGCTAGCTTTCTCCATCCGAGGAAAAAGGCTATCACTATCCACCCTATCTAAACCCCTAATCATCTTATATGTTTCAATAAGATCCCCTCTTAGCCGCCTTCTTCCCAACGAAAACAACCCTAGATCCCTCAGTCTCTCCTCATAGGACCTCCCCACCATACCAGGCAACATCCTAGTAAACCTCCTCTGCACCCTCTCCAACGCCTCCACATCCTTCTTGTAATGCGGGGACCAGAACTGCACACAGTACTCCAAGTGCGGCCGCACTAGAGTAGTGTACAGTTGCAACATTACACTGCGACTCCTAAATTCAATCCCCCTACCAATAAACGCCAAGACACCGTACGCCTTCTTGACAACCTTATCTACTTGATTCCCAACTTTCAGGGATCTATGTACACACACACCTAGATCCCTCTGTTCATCCACACTATTCAAAGTCCTCCCGTTAGCCCTATACTCGACACATCTGTTGCTCCTACCAAAGTGAATTACCTCACACTTCTCCGCATTAAATTCCATCCGCCACCTCTCGGCCCAGCTCTGCAACCTATCTAAGTCTCCCTGCAGACTATGACACCCTTCCTCACAATCTACCACACCTCCAACTTTGGTGTCATCAGCAAATTTACTAATCCACCCAACTATACCCTCATCCAGATCATTAATAAAAATTACAAACAACAGTGGCCCCAAAACAGATCCCTGAGGCACACCACTCGTAACTGCACTCCATGATGAATATTTACCATCCACCACCACCCTCTGTCTCCTATCTGATAGCCAATTCCTGATCCAACTTCCTAGATTACCCACAATCCCATACATCTGCATTTTCTGCAGAAGCCTACCATGGTGAACCTTATCGAACGCCTTACTAAAATCCATGTATACCACGTCAACTGCCTTACCCCCATCCACCTCTTTGGTCACCTTCTCAAAAAAACTCAATAAGGTTAGTAAGGCACGACCTACCTGCTACAAAACCATGCTGACTATTTCTAATCAATTCATTACACTCCAAATAACTATAAATCCTATCCCTAATAATTTTTTCTAAAACCTTGCCCACAACAGAAGTAAGACTCACCGGTCTATAATTCCCGGCAAAGTCTCTGTTCCCCTTCTTAAACAATGGGACAACATTCGCTATCCTCCAATCCTCCGGGACTACACCAGAGACCAATGACGACCTGAAGATCTGAGCCAGAGGCTCTGCAATCACCTCTCTAGCCTCCCAGAGAATCCTAGGGTAGATCCCATCCGGACCAGGGGACTTATCTATTTTCAGCCCCTCAAGAATTTCCAGCACATCCTCTTTATCAACCGTAATACTTTCTATTTTACACCCCTGCAACCCAATGTCCTCCTCAGCTATATTCATGTCCCCCTGCGTGAACACCGAAGAGAAATATTGGTTCAATACTTCTCCAATCTCCTCCGGTTCCACACACAACTTCCCCCTGCTGTCTGTAACTGGCCCTAATCTTGCCCTGACCAACCTTCTGTTCTTGACATACTTATAGAACGCCTTAGGATTCTCCTTAATCCTATCAGCCAAAGTCTTCTCATGTCCTCTTTTAGCCCTTCTCAACTCACTCTTCAACTCCCTCCTAGCCAATCTAAAGCTTTCTAGTGCACTATCTGAGCCCTCCAATCTCATCCGAACATAAGCCTCCTTTTTCTTTTTAACCATCGACTCAACTCTTTTAGTGCACCACGGTTCCCTAGATCTACCAAATCCACCATGCCTGACAGGGACATACCTATCAAGGACTCGCAGTAGCTGCTCCTTGAAAAAATTCCACATTTCAGATGTTCCCAGTCCCTGTAATCCCCTAATCCAATCCATGCTTCCTAATTCACTCCTGATAGCCTCATAATCGCCCTTACCCCAGCTAAAATTGCTGACCCGAGGTTCACGCCTATCTCTTCCCATCACTAAGGTGAACGTAACCGAATTGTGGTCACTATCACCAAAATGCACACCAACTTCCAAGTCTAGCACCTGGTCTGGCTCATTTCCCAGCACCAAATCCAATATAGCCTCACCTCTAGTTGGCCTGTCTACATACTGAGACAAAAAACCTTCCTGCACGCTTTGTACAAACACTGACCCCTCTAGCGAGCTAGAACTATAGCAACTCCAATCAATATTCGTAAAGTTAAAGTCCCCCATAACAATTACCCTATTACTTTCACTCCTAACCAGGATTGTCTCCGCAATCCTTTCCTCAACCTCTCTAGAACTTTTAGGAGGTCTATAAAAGACTCCCAACAGGGTGACCTCTCCTCTCCTATTTCTAATCTCCGCCCATACTACCTCAACTGACAAGTCCTCATCAAACTTTCTCTCCGACACTGTGATACAGTCCTTGACTAGCAATGCTACCCCACCCCCCCTTCTACCTTCTTCTCTACTCCGACTAAAGCATTTGTACCCCGGAACCTGCAACATCCATTCCTGACCCTGCTCTATCCAAGTCTCAGAAATGGCCACAACATCAAAGTCCCAGGTACTGATCCACGCTGCAAGTTCATCCACTTTATTGCGAATACTCCTCGCATTAAAGTACACGCATTTCAAACCCTGCTCCGCCCCACCCCCACTATGCCGTGCCTTGCATTCCCCAACTATGCCCCCCTCACTTTCACCCCCTTTCCTCACTATCCCTCCCCCCCTCCGAATCAGTTTAAACCTTCCTGCATCGCTTTTGCAAATTTACCCCCCATTACCTGCAAACCATATGCTTTAACTTTATATAGAAATCATAGAAACCCGACAGTACAAAAGGAGGCCATTCAGCCCATTAAGTCTGCACGACAACAATCCTGCTTAGGCCCTACCCCTGTAACTCCACGTATTTGCATCGCTAATCCCACTAACCTATGCTTCCCATGACACTAAGGGGTAATTTAGCATGGCCAATGCACCTAACCTGCACATCTTTGGACTGTGGAAGGAAACTGGAGCACCCAGAGAAAATTCACACAGACTTGGGGAGAACATGCAGACTCCATAGTGACCCAAGCTGGGAATCAAACCCAGGTCCTGGTGCTTTGAGGCAGCAGTGCTAACCACTGTGCTGCCCAGTAGCAGCTTGTTGAGGGAGTCCTTGAGGAAAGCCTGCTGAAAGTCTAAATAAACCACATCCACTGGTTCACATTGATCAACTCTACTAGTTACATCCCCAAAGAATTCCAATAGATTCATCAAGCATGATTTCTCTTTTGTAAATCCATGCTGACTGTGCCTGATTATCCCACTGCCTTCCAAATGCTGAGTTATGGAATCCTTGATAATGGATTCTAGCAACTTCCCCAGTACCGATGTTAGACTCACTGGTCTGTAGTTCCCTGTTTTCTCTCTACCTCCCTTTTTGAATTGCGGGCTCACATGAACTACCCTCCAACACCTCACCCCCTGCCCACGGCACCTTCCCATACAATTGCAGAAAGTGCAACTCCTGCCCCTTTACCTCCTCCATGCTCACCATTCCAGGTCCTAAACACCCCTTTCAGGTGAAGCAGTGTTTCACATGCACCTCCTTCAATCTGGTCTATTGCATTTGCTGCTACATCGGAGAGACCAAACACAGACTGGGTGACCACTTTGCTGAACATCTCCGATCTGTCTGCAAGCAGGACCCAGACCTTGCTGTCACTTACCATTTCACCACACCACCCTGCTTTCCTGCCCACCTGTCTGTCCTCGGCCTTTTGCAATGTTCCAGTGAACCCCAATGCAAACTGGAGGAACATCTTCCAATTGGACACTTTACAGCCTTCCAGACTGAACACTGAGTTCAACAACTTCCAAGTGTGAACTCTCCCCTCCACCTTCACCCCATTCCCATTTATTTTATTTCTTTATGTTCCTTCTCGTTCTCCATTTTATTATCTTTCTGTCTCACTTCCATTTCACCATTTCAGTTCTCATTCTTTCCGCACGCACCCCAAACCCCTTCAGGGCGACTGTCACATTCCTCAGGCAGCCCTTTAACAATCTGTGCCTGTGTTCTGCCATTCTCACATTCTGATCACTTGATGGACAATTTTAGCACCTTTCTCAGCTTCCTGTATCCTCATTTATATTGCCTTTGTCCAATTCCACCTCCTTCCCCATCCCAATAGTATAAATCTCTGCTAATTTTCTTTGCTCTCAGCTCTGACAAAGGATCATCCAGACTCAAAACATAAGAACATAAGAAATAGGAGCAGGAGTCGGCCATCTAGCCCTTCGAGCCTGCCCCGCCATTCAATAAGATCATGACTGATCTGAAGTGGCTCAGTTCCACTTTCCCGCTTTCTCCCCATAACCCTTAATCCCCTTGCCTACCAAAAACCTATCTACCCGCATCTTAAATATATTTAGTGAGGTAGCCTCCACCACTTCAATGGGCAGAGAATTCCAGAGATTCACCACCCTTTGAGTGAAGAAGTTCCTCCTCAACTCTGTTCTAAACTGCTCCCCCCCCCTCTTATCTTGAGGCTGTGCCCTCTAGTCCTGCTGTCCTTTCTGAGCGGGAAGAACCTCTCCACCTCTACCCTATCCATCCCTTTCATAGAACATAGAACATTACAGCGCAGAACAGGCCCTTCGGCCCACGATGTTGCGCCGACCAGTTACAAAACAATGACCCACTAACCTAAACCAATCCCTTCTCGTCCATAAACCTATCCACGGATCTCTTAAATGCCCCCAAACTAGGCGCATTTACAACTGCAGCAGGCAGGGCATTCCAATCCCTCACCACCCTCTGGGTAAAGAACCTACCCCTGACATCCGTCCTATAACTACCACCCCTTAATTTAAAGCCATGCCCCCTCGTGCTAGATTTCTCCATCAGAGGAAAAAGGCTATTACTATCCACCCTATCTAAACCTCTAATCATCTTATATGTTTCAATAAGATCCCCTCTTAGCCGCCTTCTTTCCAGCGAAAACAACCCCAAATCCCTCAGCCTCTCCTCATAGGACCTCCCCTCCATACCAGGCAACATCCTGGTAAACCACCTCTGCACCCTCTCCAAAGCCTCCACATCCTTCCTATAATGTGGGGACCAGAACTGCACACAGTACTCCAAGTGCGACCGCACCAGAGTTGTGTACAGTTGCAACATGACGCTGCGACTCCTAAATTCAATCCCCCTACCAATAAACGCCAAGACACCGTATGCCTTCTTAACAACCTTATCTACTTGACTCCCAACTTTCAGGGATCTATGTACACATACACCTAGATCCCTCTGCTCATCCACACTATTCAAAGTCCTCCCGTTAGCCCTATACTCGACACATCTGTTATTCCTACCAAAGTGAATTACCTCACACTTCTCCGCATTAAACTCCATCCGCCACCTCTCGGCCCAGCTCTGCAACCTGTCTAAGTCTTCCTGCAAACTATGACACCCTTCATCACTATCTACCACACCTCTGACTTTGGTGTCATCAGCAAACTTACTAATCCACCCAACTATACCCTCATCCAGATCATTAATAAAAATTACAAACAGCAGTGGCCCCAAAACAGATCCCTGAGGCACACCACTCGAAACCGAACTCCATGATGAATCTTATACGTCTCAATAAGATCCCCCCTCATCCTTCTGAACTCTAACGAGTACAAGCCCAGTCTATTCAGCCTCTCCTCATAGCTCAACCCCCTCAACTCCGGTATCAACCTAGTAAACCTCCTCTGCACTCCCTCCAAGGCCAAAATATCCTTGCGCAAGTGAGGCGACCAAAACTGCACACAGTACTCCAGCTGCGGCCTCACCAGTGCCCTGTACAGTTGCAGCAAGACCTCCCTACTTTTATATTCAATCCCCCTCGCTATGAAGGCCAGCATCCCATTTGCCTTCCTGACCACCTGCTGCACCTGCCGGCTGGGTTTTTGCGACTCATGCACAAGGACCCCCAGGTCCCTCTGCACCGTAGCCTGCTGCAGCTTTTCGCCACGTAAGTAGTAGTCCTTCCTACTATTATTCCTGCCAAAGTGGATAACCTCACACTTGCCAACATTGTATTCCATCTGCCAGGTCCTTGCCCACTCGCTCAGCCTATCTAGATCCCTCTGCAGACTTTCTACACCCTCCGCACAATTTGCTTTTCCACTTATCTTTGTGTCATCAGCAAATTTCGACACCTTACACTCAGCTTCCTCCTCCAGACCATCTATATAAATGGTAAATAGCTGAGGCCCCAGCACTGACCCCTGGGGCATTCCACTAGTCACCAACTGCCAATCCGAATAACACCCATTGACACCCACTCTCTGCCTCCTATTTGACAGCCAATCCCCTATCCACGCTAACACCTTACCCCCAACTCCATGCCCCCTGACCTTCTGTAACAACCTTTTGTGTGGCACCTTATCAAACGCCTTCTGAAAGTCGAGAAACACCACATCCACTGGTTCCCCTCCATCCACCGCACTAGATACATCCTCATAGAATTCCAATAAATTCGTCAGACACGACTTCCCCTTAACGAATCCGTGCTGTGCCTGCTCTATCAAGCAATTCTTCTCAAGATGCCTCGCTATTTCTTCTTACACTGGCTCTATTCTCTCCCTGCAAATGCTGTCAGACCTGCTAAGATTTTCCAGCATTTTGTGTTTTTGTTGCTGAAGATTATCAGGATCTGGAGATTTATCCACCTTCAATCCCATCAATTTCCCCAAAACCATTCCTCTGCTAATGCTGATTTTTGTCAGCTCCAACTTATTTCTCTCAGCATTTCTGGTACATTATTCATATCTTCCTTTGTGAAGACTGAAGCAAAGGACAAATTTAATTCCCAGCCATTTCTTTATTCCCTGTTATGAATTCTCCTGTTTCTGACTGTAATGGGCCCACATTCATTCTTGTCAATCTTTTTCTCTTTACATACCTATAAAAACTTTTACACTCAGTTTTCATGTTGTTGCTAGCTTATTCTCATACCTTTTTTAAATCAATCCCTTGCTCCTCCTTCGCTGAATTTTAAACTGCTCCCAATCCTCAGGCCTATTGCTTTTTCTTGCCAATTTGTATATTTCTTCCTGGAATCTGATACTTATACGCTGACTAATTTGACTCTCCTAATCTAAATGCAGATTAAAGTTGCCCATAGTCACAGATGTTCCTGTAACACATGCCTGTCTGATTCCCTGTCTAATACTTTTCCCAACATTACCATTACAGTTTGGTGATCTGTATAACACCCTCACCAATGTTTTTTGCCCCTTGCTGATTCTTAACTTGACCCATAGAGATTCCACATTATCTATGCTAATATCCTTCCTCAATATCATATTAAAATCACCTTGAATCAACAATGCAATTCCACCACCTTTTCCTTTCCGTCTGTCCTTCCTAAACACTAAATAACCCTCAAAGTTCAGTTCCCATCCTTTCTCACCTTGGAGCCACGTCTCCGTAATGCCAACTATATCATCCCCCTTTACATCTATCTGTGTAACTAATTCACCCATTTTGTTTCCAATGTTCCGATCGTTCAGGTACAAAACCTTAAGGTGGCACTTTTAACATTTCTTTTCCCTTTCCTACTATTTTGTACTCAGTCTTTATCTGACTCTGGCTCTTGACTTCTCTGTCTCTCACTTTCCTGATTCTCCTCACTGTCTTTTCCTCTTGTTTTTAATTCCCTTGCTCTGAATCTTGGGGCAACATGGCAGCACAGTGGTTAGCACTGCTGCTTCACAGCTCCAGGGACCTGCGTTTGATTCCCTGCTTGGGTCACTGTCTGTGTGGAGTCTGCACATTCTTCTTGTGTCTGCGTGGGTTTCCTCGAGGTGCTCCGGTTTCCTCCCACAGTCCAAAGATGTGTGGGTTAGGTTGATTGGCTATGCTAAAAATTGCCCCTTAGAGTCCAGAGATGCATAGGTTAGAGGGATTAGCGGGTAAATATGTCAGGATATGGGGGTAGGGCCTGGTGGTATTGTGGTCAGTGCAGACTCGATGGGCCGAATGGCCTTCTGCACTGTAGGGTTTCTATGATTTCTATGAATCCTTGCAAAGGTTCCCATCCCCCTGCCATATTAGTTTAAAACCTCCCCAACCATTCTAGCAAGTACCCCCCAAGGACATCAGTCCCGATCTTTGCCAGGTGTAATCTGTCACAGGATCATTAATATATAATGTGAACAGTTGGGATCCTAATTCAGATCCCTGTGGAACCCCACTAGTCACTGCCTCCCAATCACATAAAGACCCATTTATGCCAACTCTTTGCTTCCTATCTGTTAACCAGCTTTCTATCCATCTCAAGACATTATCTGCAATCCCATGTGTTTTAAGAACATAAGAACATAAGAAATAGGAGCAGGAGTAGGCCATCTAGCCCTTCGAGCCTGCCCCGCCATTCAATAAGATCATGGCTGATCTGTCGTGTCTCAGTTCCACATTCCCGCCCTCTCCCCATAACCCTTAATCCCCTCTCTTATCAAGAACCCATCAACCCGCTTCTTAAAAATATTTAGCGAGGCAGCCTCCACCACTTCAATGGGCAGAGAATTCCAGAGATTCACCACCCTTTGAGTGAAGAAGTTCCTCCTCAACTCCATTCTAAACCGCCTCCCCTTTATCTTGAGGCTGTGCCCCCTAGTCCTACTGTCTTTTTTGAGCAGGAAGAGTCTCTCCACCTCTATCCTATCCATCCCATTCATCATCTTATACGTCTCAATGAGATCTCCCCTCATTCTTCTAAACTCTAACGAGTACAAGCCTAGTTTATTCAGCCTCTCCTCATAGCTCAATCCCCTCAACTCCGGTATCAGCCTAATAAACCTCCTCTGCACTCCCTCCAGGGCCAAAATATCCTTGCGCAGGTGCGGCGCCCAAAACTGCACACAGTACTCCAGCTGCGGCCTCACCAATGCCCTATACAGCTGCAGCAAGACCTCCCTACTTTTATATTCAATCCCCCTCGCTATGAAGGCCAGCATCCCATTCGCCTTCCTGACCACCTGCTACACCTGCAAGCTGGGTTTTTGCGACTCATGCACAAGGACCACATAGAAATCATACAATCCCTACAATGCAGAAGGAGGCCCTTCGGCCCATCAAGTCTACACAAGAAACACCTGAACTTCCATGTAATCCCATCTACTAGAGCTTGGCCCATAGGCCTGTATGTTATGACGTGCCACGTGCTCATCCAGGCATTTTTAAAATAACATGAGGCATCCTGCCTCCACCACCCTTCCAGGCAGCGCATTCCAGACTGTCACCATCAAGCTGGTGAATCTCCTCTGCACCCCCTCCAGCGCAATTACATCCTTCCGATAAAGTGGTGACCAGAACTTCACACGGTATTCCAAAGTTCGATATAACTCAACATAACTTCCCTGTTTTTGTAATCTACGCCTCGATTGCTAAAGGCAAACGCCCCATATGCGTTTTTCATCATACTATTAACCATGTCCTTCTGCATTCAGAGATCTGTAGACAAACACAGTACTTCCTTATGTCCAATCATTCACTGAGTACTTGTCAAATTACTCCTTCCAAAGCGCATCACCTCACACTTTTCTGGGTTAAATTCCTCGACAGTTTACATCATGTCTGAAGTTTGCTTTCTTTATCAACTTCTTGGTTCTTTGCTGAATTTTAAAATGTTCTCAAACTCAAACTTACTACTTGTTGGCAACTTCAATCTAGCTTTTTTGATCTAATGGAATCTTTGGAATCATAGAAACCCTATAGTGCAGAAGGCCATTTGGTCCATCGAGCCTGCACCGACAACAGTTACATAAGAACATAAGAAATAGGAGCAGGAGTAGGCCATCTAGCCCTTCGAGCCTGCCCCGTCATTCAATAAGATCATGGCTGATCTGTCGTGGATCAGTTCCACTTTCCCGCTTTCTCCCCATAACTCTTAATTCCCCTGTCTATCAAAAACCTATCTACCTGTGACTTAAATATATTTAGCGAGGTAGTGTCCACCACTTCAACGGGCAGAGAATTCCAGAGATTCACCACCCTTTGAGTGAAAAAGACTTGCTGGTTAGATGCATTGGCCATAAACTTTTTAAACATTTTTAAAATGAAACACCCAAGGCCAGAATTGAACCCAGGTCCCTGGCACTGTGAATTGAAAAAATTGCTTTGGGCTATGGGCAGAGGGAATTCTTTTGAAAATTCTGTATAGATGCTGATTATTGCTGTCTTGTTCAGATGATTCTGGAGAAGAAGATGAACACTCGGCTACAGAAGCGTTTGCTGAAGGGACCAGAACCAGTGAAACCATCGGCAGACCTTGATCAGAAAGAACCACTGACAGCCAACCCCCAAACCAGCAGTGTATCCCCCTCAGAGCAAGTGATTCAGCCTGTTGTACATAGCGACACAGTATTCAACCACGGCCCTGCAAACCTCAGCTCATATAACCCAATAACTCACAGCACATTATCGTACGGAGCCTCCCACGGTGAGTATCAGGTGTCAGTGGCTTGCTCTCAGCCTCAGCTGTTATTCTAAACATCAACAACATAAGAATAGAAGCAAGAGTTCAGCTGCTGGAGCCTAGTCCACCATTCAACACTATCATGGCCGATCTGATTGGCCTGTCTTAACTGTCCCAATATTCCAGAAGAGACCAAAAATCCGTCCTTCCCAATCTTTTAATTAATGGAACATCTACAGTGCAACGCAGGGAATTCCAAAGATGCACAACTCTTTGGTTTCTCCTCCTCTTCAGTCCGGACTTGTTGGCCCCTTATCCTGAGCCTATGCCCCTGTGTTTTAGTTTCCCCAGTGAGCGGAAACAACGTCTTAGTGCGTCAATTTTCAAGTCCCTTCAGAATCTTGTAGGTTCCATGAGATGACCCCTTGTTCTTCAAAACTCCGGACATTATTGTTACAATCCCAGTTGATATAACTGGATAGGAAGATCCCAGAATGGAACTTGGGCTCAAAAGACTGTAACTTTTCCTTGTTTTTATAAAATGTAGATGACCAGAGTCCCAGGACCACTGATTGTTTCTCGTTAAAACCCTTTGATTATGATCCAATACCCTTTAACCCCCGCCTTAGCTTAGTACACACAGATTTGAAGATTGACACGGATTACAAAGTACATCTTAAACTACAACAAAAACAGGATCTCAGCAGGTCTGACAGGGTCTGTGGGAAGAGAAGAGAGTCATTGTTTTGAGCCTGGATGAACCTTCAAACATTAGTTTTATTCTCTCTCCACAGGTGCTGTCAGACTTACTGAATGCTGCATTTTCTGTTTTTGAAAGCGTTTGGAATGGCCATCCTTAACAAGTATGACTATGTGGACAAGATGTATGTCATTCTAAATGATGGTTCCAAATTTATATCTCCCGTGAACCTCCCCCTCAGTATAGCCAGGTCGCCTTGCTAAAAAACACTTGTTGGACTTGTCTAAGTCCAACTGTGCCAGGAATCCAGTTTCAACCCTGCCTTGGGTCACTGTCTGTGTAGAGTTTGCACATTCTCCTTGTGTCTGTGTGGGTTTACTCTGGGTGTTATGGTTTCCTCCCACACTCCAAAGATGTGCGGGTTAGGTTGATTGGCCATGCTACATTGACCCTGGTGTCAGGGGAATTATCAGGGTAAATGTGTGGAATTACAGGAATAGGGCCTGGGTGGGATTGCAGTCGGTACAGAATCAATGGGTCGAATGGCCTCCTGTACTGAAGGGATTCTATGCTTCTATGTGTAAGTGCAGCAAGCTGCCAAGTGATATACATGATCAATTTGTCCTCCAAGCTCACTGAATGTGTCTATGCATGGGTTATCCAAGGCCTAAGAAAGTGATGTCCCTTTACACCCCAACTTATCTATGATCATTTCTGCACAATCTGAGTTAGCCAAATGGCTGGACGAATTGCCACAACCAACTTGGAGCAATTTTTCCACACACTTGGTGAAGGATTCCTTTGGAAGACAGAAGAAGACTTGCCTGTTGGATGAGATGCTGTGTCTTTGTGCTCACAGTGTGGTGCCCACACTCACTCTGCCTTGTGCTCACACTCTCTTTGACTGACTCTCTGCAGATGATGTTATCAGGAAAAGACAGATGTACATTCCCTCTGCGTTCCATCAGAACCGTGCTTTCCCAGTAAGCAGAGTAAATGAGGGTCAAGATGCACAGGATTTCTCCAGCACACAGCAGAGGAATGTTGAGACTCAGCATATCACAGCAGTGAGTAATTGTCCCTCTCCCACTCCCCATCCATGCGCTTTTGTTCTTTGTATATCTACAGAGTTTGGGTTGGAACCACTGGTATTCTGCTCTGCTTCTGACTCGCCAATGTCCACAGGGAATCCCAAGCACAGAGCCACATGGTATCAAAACAACTCCTGTCAACAGGATCCGCCCTGCTTCCCACCACCAGACACACGCCAACAGCATCCTGACTAGAAAGGAAACTGGACATCGAGGAATGGGAATGACTGTATCCTGCGTTCCGCTGGTGAGTATCATCGGAAAAGAGGGTTGGAGACTGAAGGGCAGAGAGCAATGATGGATCAATCCCAAAATAATCTCGCTGCTCTGCTTTTCCCTGTAGTCTAATCCCAATCACAGGAGCAGGGATATACAGATAGCCTCTCGAACCTGCTGCATGAATCTAGCTGATCTTTGACTTTAACACCAAGTTCCCGCACACTCCCCTATCCCTTCATTCTCTGAGAGATTGGGAGTCTATCCCAGCCTTCTGTACATATTCATCAATGTAGCATGCATAATCCTCTGAGTGGAGAATTCCAAAGATTCACAACTCTTTCAGTGAAGTCATTTAGAACATAGAACATTACAGCGCAGAACAGGCCCTTCGGCCCACGATGTTGCGCTGACCAGTTAAAAAAAAAAAATGACCCACTAATCTAAACCAATCCCTTTTCGTCCATAAACCTATCCACGGATCTCTTAAACGCCCCCAAACTAGGCGCATTTACAACCGCAGCAGGCAGGGCATTCCAATCCCTCACCACCCTCTGGGTAAAGAACCTACCCCTGACATCCGTCCTATAACTACCCCCCCTTAATTTAAAGCCATGCCCCCTCGTGCTAGCTTTCTCCATCCAAGGAAAAAGGCTATCACTATCCACCCTATCTAAACCTCTAATCATCTTATATGTTTCAATAAGATCCCCTCTTAGCCGCCTTCTTTCCAGCGAAAACAACCCCAAATCCCTCAGTCTCTCCTCATAGGACCTCCCCTCCATACCAGGCAACATCCTAGTAAACCTCCTCTGCACCCTCTCCAAAGCCTCCACATCCTTCCTGTAATGTGGGGACCAGAACTGCACACAGTACTCCAAGTGTGGCCGCACCAGAGTTGTGTACAGTTGCAACATGACGCTGCGACTCCTAAATTCAATCCCCCTACCAATAAACGCCAAGACACCGTATGCCTTCTTAACAACCTTATCTACTTGATTCCCAACTTTCAGGGATCTGTGTAGCCAGACCAGGTGCTAGACTTGGAAGTTGGTGCGCATTTTGGTGATAGTGACCACAATTCGGTTACGTTCACCTTAGTGATGGAAAGGGATAGGCATGAACCTTGGGCCAGTGGTTTTAGCTGGGGGAAGGGTAATTATGAGGCTATTAGGAGAGAATTAGGAAGCATAGGTTGGACTAGGAGATTACAGGGACTGGGAACGTCCGAAATGTGGAGTTTTTTCAAGGAGCAGCTACTGCGAGTCCGTGATAGGTATGTCCCTGTCAGGCAAGGAGGAATTGGTAGGGCTAGGGAACCGTGGTGCACCAAAAAAGTAGTTTCGTTGGTTAAAAAGAAAAAGGAGGCTTATGTTCGGATGAGACTTGAGGGCTCGGGTAGTGCACTAGAAAACTTTAGATTGGCTAGGAGGGAGTTGAAGAGTGAGCTAAGAAGGGCTAAAAGAGGACATGAGAAGACTTTGGCTGATAGGGTTAAGGAGAATCCTAAAGCGTTCTATAGGTATGTGAAGAACAGAAGGTTGGTTAGGGCAAGATTAGGGCCAGTTATAGACAGCAGAGGGAAGTTATGTGTGGAACCGGAGGAGATTGGAGAGGCATTGAACCAATATTTCTCTTCGGTGTTCACGCAGGGGGACATGGATATAGCTGAGGAGGACACTGGGTTGCAGGGGAGTAGAATTGACAGTGTTACAGTTGATAAGGAGGATGTGCTGGATATTCTGGAGGGTCTGAAAATAGATAAGTCCCCAGGTCCGGATGGGATTTACCCTAGGATTCTCTGGGAGGCAAGAGAAGTGATTGCAGAGCCTCTGGCCCTGATCTTCAGGTCGTCGTTGGCCTCTGGTATAGTACCGGAAGATTGGAGGTTAGCGAATGTTGTCCCATTGTTTAAGAAGGGGAACAGAGACTTCCCCGGGAATTATAGACCGGTGAGTCTCACTTCTGTTGTGGGCAAGGTTTTAGAAAAAATTATTAGGGATAGGATTTATAGTTATTTGGAGAGTAATGAATTGATTGGAGATAGTCAGCATGGTTTTGTGGCGGGTAGGTCGTGCCTTACTAACCTTATTGAGTTTTTTGAGAAAGTGACCAAAGAGGTGGATGGGGGTAAGGCAGTGGACGTGGTGTATATGGATTTTAGTAAGGCGTTTGATAAGGTTCACCATGGTAGGCTTCTGCAGAAAATGCAGATGTATGGGATTGGGGGTGATCTAGGGAATTGGATCAGGAATTGGCTAGCGGATAGGAGACAGAGGGTGGTGGTTGATGGTAAATATTCGTCATGGAGTTCGGTTACGAGTGGTGTGCCTCAGGGATCTGTTTTGGGGCCACTGCTGTTTGTAATTTTTATTAATGATCTGGATGAGGGTATAGTTGGGTGGATTAGTAAATTTGCTGATGACACCAAAGTCGGAGGTGTGGTAGATTGTGAGGAAGGGTGTCATAGTTTGCAGGAAGACTTAGACAGGTTGCAGAGCTGGGCCGCGAGGTGGCAGATGGAGTTTAATGCGGAGAAGTGTGAGGTAATTCGCTTCGGTAGGAATAACAGATGTGTCAAGTATAGGGCTAACGGGAGGACTTTGAATAGTGTGGAGGAGCAGAGGGATCTAGGTGTATGTGTACATAGATCCCTGAAAGTTGGGAATCAAGTAGATAAGGTTGTTAAGAAGGCATACGGTGTCTTGGCGTTTATTGGTAGGGGGATTGAATTTAGGAGTCGCAGCGTTATGTTGCAACTGTACACAACTCTGGTGCGGCCACACTTGGAGTACTGTGTGCAGTTCTGGTCCCCACATTACAGGAAGGATGTGGAGGCTTTGGAGAGGGTGCAGAGGAGGTTTACCAGGATGTTGCCTGGTATGGAGGGGAGGTCCTATGAGGAGAGACTGAGGGATTTGGGGTTGTTTTCGCTGGAAAGAAGGCGGCTAAGAGGGGATCTTATTGAAACATATAAGATGATTAGAGGTTTAGATAGGGTGGACAGTGATAGCCTTTTTCCTCTGATGGAGAAAGCTAGCACGAGGGGGCATAACTGTAAATTAAGGGGGGGTAGTTATAGGACGGATGTCAGGGGTAGGTTCTTTACCCAGAGGGTGGTGAGGGATTGGAATGCCCTGCCTGCTGCGGTTGTAAATGCGCCTAGTTTGGGGGCGTTTAAGAGATCCGTGGATAGGTTTATGGACGAAAAGGGATTGGTTTAGGTTAGTGGGTCATTGTTTTGTAACTGGTCGGCGCAACATCGTGGGCCGAAGGGCCTGTTCTGCGCTGTAATGTTCTATGTTCTATGTACACATACACCTAGATCCCTCTGTTCATCCACACTATTCAAAGTCCTCCCGTTAGCCCTATACTCAACACATCTGTTATTCCTACCAAAGTGAATCACCTCACACTTCTCCGCATTAAACTCCATCTGCCACCTCTCGGCCCAGCTCTGCAACCTAAGTCTCCCTGCAAACTATGACACCCTTCATCACAATCTACCACACCTCCGACTTTGGTGTCATCAGCAAATTTACTAATCCACCCAGCTATACCCTCATCCAGATCATTAATAAAAATTACAAACAGCAGTGGCCCCAAAACTGATCCCTGAGGCACACCACTCGTAACCGAACTCCATGACGAATATTTACCATCAACCACCACCCTCTGTCTCCTATCTGCTAGCCAATTCCTGATCCAATTCCCTAGATTACCCTCAATCCCATACATCTGCAATTTCTGCAGAAGCCTACCATGGTGAACCTTATCAAACGCCTTACTAAAATCCATATATACCACGTCAACTGCCTTACCCCCATCCACCTCTTTGGTCACTTTCTCAAAAAACTCAATAAGGTTAGTAAGGCACGACCTACCCGCTACAAAACCATGCTGACTATCTCCAATCAATTCATTACTCTCCAAATAACTATAAAACTATAATAACTATTTCTCCTCATCTTTGTCCTAAATGATCATTCCCTTATCCTGAGACCATGCCCCCTGTGTTCCTGGTTTCCTAGCCAGCAGAACTACCTCTCAATGTCCATCCTGTCAAACTTCTTCAGAACCCTGCATGTTTCAGTCAGATTGCTCCTTATTATTAAAATTTACTCAGTCTATCAGCATAGGACTTGGTTTGATTTGATTTGGTTTATTATTGTCACATGTATTAACGTTCAGTAAAAAGTATTGTTTCTTGTGTGCTATACAGACAAAACATACCCTTCATGGAGAAGGGAACGAGAGTGAGTGCAGAATGTAGTGTTACAGTTATAGCTAGGGTGTAGAGAAAGATCAACTTAACACAAAGTAGGCCCATTCAAAAGCCTAACAGCAGCAGGGAAGAAGCTGTTCTTGAGTCAGTTGATACGTGACCTCAGACTTTTGTATTTTTTTCCTGATGGAAGAAGGTGGAAGAGAGAATGCCTGGGGTGCGTGGAGTCCTTAATTAAGCAGGCTGCTTTTCTGAGGCAGTGGGAAGTGTAGACAGAGTCAATGTATGGGAGGCTGGTTTGCCTGATGGACTGGGCTTCATTCATGATCTTTTGTAGTTTCTTGCGGTCTTGGGCAGAGCAGAAACCATACCAAGCTGTGATACAACCAGAAAGAATGCTTTCTATGGTGCATCTGTAAAAGTTGGTGAGAGTCATAGCTGACATGCCAAATTTCCTTAGTCTTCTGAGATGTTGTGGGCTTTTTTAACTACAGTATCAGTTTGGCGGGGGGAACCAGGACAGGTTGTTGATGATCTGGACACCTAAAAACTTGAAGCTCTTGACCCTTTCTACTTCATCCCCATTGATGTAATCAGGGGCATGTTCTGCTTTACGCTTCCTGAGATTGATGACAATCCCCTTTGTTTTGTTGACATTGAGGGAGAGATTATTGTGGCCGCACCAATTCACCAGATTCTCTATCTCATTCCTTTACTCTGTCTCTTGGTTGTTTGAGATCCGACCCACTACAGTGGTGTGGTCTGCAAACTTGAAAATCGAACTGGAAGGGAATTTGGGTGCATGGTCATAAGTGTACAAGGAGTATAGAAGGGGACTGAGGGGACGATAGTAGGGGACTGAGAACACAGCCTTGTGGGGCACCGGTGTTGAGGATGATCGTGGAGGAGGTGTTGTTGCCTATCCATCCTGATTGTGGTCTGTGAGTTAGGAAGTTCAGGATCCAGTCGCAGAGGGAGGTGCCAAGGCCCAGGCCACGGAGTTTGGAGATGGGTTTCATGGGAATAATCATAGAAATCTTAGAAACCCTACAGTGCAGAAAGAGGCCATTTGGCCCATCGAGTCTGTACTGACCACAATCCCCCCCATTCCCTACCACCCCATATCCTGATGTATTTTATCTGCTAATCCCTCTAACTTACACATCTCAGAACACTAAGGGGCAATTTTAGCATGGCCAATCAACCTAAACTGCACATCTTTGGACTGTGGGAGGAAACTGGAGCACCTGGAGGAAACCCACACAGACACGAGGAGAACATGCAAACTCCATACAGACAGTGACCAAAGCTGGCAATTGAATCCAGGTCCCTGGAGCTATGAAGCAGCAGTGCTAACCACTATGCTACCATGCCGCCCTAATAATGGTGTTGAAGGCTGAGCTTTAGTCAATAAATAGGAGTCTAACATACGTGTCCTTGTTAGGTTTCCCGGGGTTGAGCGCAGGCCCAGGGAAATGGCGTCTGCTGTGGACCTGTTGTGGCAGTAGGCAAACTGTGGTGGATCTAGGGAGTCCAGGATCCAGGTAGACTTTCTAGTGAACTCTCACTGTACTAAAGGTAAAGTTGCTATAGTCCCAGTTGATGTTAGGCTGCTTTCCCCTTTCAGGGGGACAGCTAAGAGCTGGTGAGGTAATTTAACCTGAGGGTCATCAGTCCTCAGGCGAGGGACAAGGTTGAGAAGGCGGAACCTTCATGAATAGCCTCAGCCGCTATGGGAATTGAACCCATACTGTTGGTTTCACTCCATATCACCAACCATCCCACAAATTGGTCGAGAATTTGTATATAGCATTTGTCTTCTGAATTGCTTTCTGCATATTATCTTTCAAAAACGGACATGCAGATCCCTTTGGATGTTAAAGGGGGATTTAAGGGGAAGGGAAATTTCACAGTAACTTCATTGCAGTGTTAATGTAAGCCTTACTTCATTTTACTTTAAAACTTCCCAATCTCTCGCCATTTCTGACCAAAGTCAAAAACTTCACACTTAAAACAAATCTTCTGGAATCTTTTGAGGATAAGAACAAAGAACAGTACAGCACAGGAAACAGGCCCTTCGGCCCTTCAAGCCTGCACTGCTCATTGGTCCAACTAGACCATTCTTCTGTATCCCTCCATGCCCAGTTGTGACCAGTAGAGTGGACAAGGGTGAGTCAGGGGATGTTGTGTATCTGGATTTTCAAAAGGCTTTTGACAAGGCGACGGTGCAGAGGGACCTCGGGGTCCTTGTGCATGAGTCGCAAAAACCCAGCTTGCAGGTGCAGCAGGTGGTCAGGAAGGCGAATGGGATGCTGGCCTTCATAGCGAGGGGGATTGAATATAAAAGTAGGGAGGTCTTGCTGCAGCTGTATAGGGCATTGGTGAGGCCGCAGCTGGAGTACTGTGTGCAGTTTTGGGCGCCGCACCTGCGCAAAGATATTTTGGCCTTGGAAGGAGTGCAGAGGAGGTTTACTAGGCTGATACCGGAGTTGAGGGGGTTGAGCTATGAGGAGAGGCTGAATAAACTAGGCTTGTACTCGTTAGAGTTTAGAAGAATGAGGAGAGATCTCATTGAGATGTATAAGATGATGAATGGGATGGATAGGATAGAGGTGGAGAGGCTCTTCCCGCTCAGAAAGGACAGTAGGACTAGGGGGCACAGCCTCAAGATAAAGGGGGGGCGGTTTAGAACGGAGTTGAGGAGGAACTTCTTCACTCAAAGGGTGGTGAATCTCTGGAATTCTCTGCCCGTTGAAGTGGTGGAGGCTGCCTCGCTAAATATTTTTAAGACGCGGGTTGATGGGTTTTTGATAAGAGAGGGGATTAAGGGTCATGGGGAGAGGGCGGGAATGTGGAACTGAGCCACGACAGATCAGCCATGATCTTATTGAATGGCGGGGCAGGCTCGAAGGGCTAGATGGCCTACTCCTGCTCCTATTTCTTATGTTCTTATGAGAGAAAACAGGAGTGGGATACTGAAAGTGCATGATCAGCCATGATAGTATTGAATGGCAGAGCAGGCTCGAAGGGCTGAATGGCCTACTCTTGCACCAATTTTCCATGTATCTGTATTCCATTGGCCACGAATCTTTAGCCAGAAGTGCCAAGGGAATGATCCCCAGCATCACAGATGTCAGCCAATTCAGCTAATTCAATTCATAACACATGATATTAAGAAGTGACTGAAGGCACGGGACCCTGCAATGGCAATAGTATTACAACTTGTGCTCCAGAGCTTGCTGCTCCCCTCGCCAAGCTGTTCCAGTACACGTAAAACATATCTACTCGCATTTTCAAATAATTTGTATAGATTGTGATTCATTTAAGAACATAAGAAATAGGAGCAGGAGTAGGCCATCTAGCCCTTCGAGCCTGCCCCGCCATTCAATAAGATCATGGCTGATCTGTTGTGGCTCAGTTCCACTTTCCCGCCCTCTCCCCATAACCCTTAATCCCCTCTCTTATCAAGAACCCATCAACCCGCTTCTTAAAAATATTTAGCGAGGCAGCCTCCACCACTTCAACGGGCAGAGAATTCCAGAGATTCACCACCCTTTGAGTGAAGAAGTTCCTCCTCAACTCCGTTCTAAACCGCCTCCCCTTTATCTTGAGGCTGTGCCCCCTAGTCCTACTGTCTTTTTTGAGCGGGAAGAGTCTCTCCACCTCTGTCCTATCCATCCCATTCATCATCTTATACGTCTCAATGAGATCTCCCCTCATTCTTCTAAACTCTAACGAGTACAAGCCTAGTTTATTCAGCCTCTCCTTATAGCTCAACCCCCTCAACTCCGGTATCAGCCTAGTAAACCTCCTCTGCACTCCCTCCAGGGCCAAAAAATTTAAATAGATCATCTCTAGATCATTCTGAAAAATCTCAGCACCTCTTGTAGCAGCTGTGGAGAGAGAATAGAGGCAGTGTTTCAAGTTGATCCCTAGTTACCCTTGGAGGGCAGTTGAGAGTCACCCACATTGCTGTGGCTCTGGAGTCACATGTAGGTCAGACCGGGTAAGGATGGCAGATTTCCTTCCCCAAAGGACATTAGTGAACCAGATGGGGTTTTCCGACAATACGACAATTGACGACTTCCGACAATCGACAATGGTTTCATGGTCATCAGTAGACTCTTAATTCCAGACATTTTTTATTGAATTCAAATTGCACCAGTTGCCATGGCGGGATTGAACCCGAGTCCCCAAAACATCTGTCTGCTAATCAATTCTCAATTCAAACCAATATATTACCCCAATCCCATGAACTTAATTTTATCTACTAAGCCTCTGCCTTCTGAAAATCCTGAGACCAGCCTGAATAAGTTCACCACTATAGTAACTGACTTCATTAGTAAGTGTGTTGAAGACTGTGGGCCAAAGAAGGAAATCCGTGTGTTCGCCAACCGGAAACCATGGATGAACAGGGGTATCCGCTGCTTGTTGGAGTCTAGGTCTGTGGTGTTCAAGTCAGGTGAGCCTGACCTATACAAGAAAGCCAGAAACATAGAACACTACAGCACAAACACAAACGGATCACATCTATACCTACCAATCCATAGAACTATCTATAACTCCCAATCCCTTTAAATCCCATATACTCATCCAGAAGTCTTTTAAAAGAGCCCAGCGAGGTCTACCTCTACCACCACCGACGGCAGCCGATTCCACTCACCCACCACCCTCTGAGTGAAAAACGTACCCCTAACATCTCCTCTGTACTTGCTTCCCAGCACCTTAAACCTGTGTCCTCACGTAGTGACCATTTCAGCCCTGGGAAATAGCCTCCGAGAATCCACCCTATCTATTCCTCTCAACATTTTATAAACCTCTATCTGGTCGCCTCTCAACCTTCGTCTCTCCAGGGAGAAGAGACCTAGCTCCTCAACCTATCCTCATAAGGCATGCCTCCCAATCCAGGCAACATCCTTGTAAATCTCCTCTGCACCCTCTCAATAGCTTCCACATCCTTCCTATAGTGAGGCGACCAGAACTGCGCACGGTACTCCAAGTGAGGCCTGACAAGGGTCTTATAAAGTTGCAGCATTACCTCCCGACTCCTAAATTCAATCCCTCAATTAATGAAGGCTAGTACACCATACGCCTTCTTGACCACATCCTCCACCTGCGAGGCCGATTTAAGAATCCTATGATCCTTCTGCTCTTCAACACAGCTAAGACTCCTACCCTTGATATTGTACTCCTGCATCCCGTTGGACCTGCCAAAATGGACCGCTACACATTTATCCGTGTTGAAGTCCATCTGCCACTTCTCCACCCAGTCTTGCATCCTATCTATGTCACACTGCAACTCCTGACATCCCTCCAGACTATCCACAACACCACCAACCTTCATATCGTCAGGGCGAACTTACTAACCCATCCCTCCACTTCCTCATCTAGGTCATTTATGAAAATGACAAACAGTAAGGGTCCTAGAACAGATCCCTGGGGCACTCCACTGATGACCGACCTCCATGCAGAAAAAGAGCCATCCACAACCACTCTCTGCCTTCTGCAGGCAAGCTAGTTCTGGATCCACAAGGCCAAAGGCCCTTGGATCCCATGCCCTCTCACCTTCTCAAGAAGTCTTGCATGGGGGACCTTATCAAACGCCTTGCTGAAGTCCATGTAAACCACGTCTACCACTCTTCCTTCGTCAATGTGTTCAGTCACATTTTCAAAGAACTCAACTAGGCTCGTAAGGCACGACCTGCCCTTGACAAAGCCGTGCTGACTATTCCTAATCATTCTAAACTTCTCTAAATGCTCATAAATCCTGTCCCTCAGAATCCTCTCCATCAACTTACCAACCACTGAGGTCAGACTCACCATTCGGTAATTTCCTGGGCTATCCCTGTTCCCATTCTTGAAAATAGGAACCAGTTAACAGGATTGAAACAGTATATAGATAGTCCAACTAGGGAAGGGTCCATACTGGACCTAGTATTGAGGAATGAGCCAGCCAGGTGGTCGTTGTTTCAGTAGGGGAGCAGCTTGGGAACAGTGACCACAATTCAGTAAGATTTAAGGTACTGATGGATAAAGATAAGTGTAGTCCTCAAGTGAAGGTGCTAAACTAGGGGAAGGCTAATTACAACAATATTGGACAGGAACTGAAGAATGTAGATTGGGGGCAGATGTCTGAGGGCAAATCAACATCTGGCATGTGGGAGGCTTTCAAGTGTAAGTTGATAGGGATTCAGGACCGGCACATTCCTGTAAGGATGAAGGATAAGTAAAGCAAGTTTTGGGAGTCTTGGATAACGTGAGATATTGTGAGCCTAGTCAAAGAGAAAAAGGAAGCATTTGTCAAAGCTAGGAGGCTGGGAACACACAAAGCAAGTGTGGAATACAAGGGAAGTAGAAAGAAACTTAAGCAAGGAGTAAGGAGGGCTAAAAGGGGTCATGAAAAAGCATTGGCCAGCAGGATTAAGGAAAATCCCAAGGCTTTTTATACATATATAAAGAGCAAGAGGGTAGCCAAGGAGAGGGTTGGCCCACTCAAGGATAAGGGAGGGAATCTGTGTGGAGCCAGAGGAAATGGGCAAGGTATTAAATGAGTATTTTGCATCAGTATTCACCAAAGAGAAGAACTTGGTGGATGATGAGTCTGGGAAAGGATATGTGGATAGCTTGAGTCATGTTGAGATTAAAACGGAGGAGGTATTGGGGTTCTTGAGAAACATTAAGATAGACAAGTCCCCAGAGCCTGATGAGACATACCCCAGAATACTGAGAGAATCAAGAGGGGAAATTGTTGGGGCCTTGAGAGAAATCTTTGTATCCTCACTGGCTACCGGGGAGGTCCCAGAGGATTGGAGAATAGCCAATGTTGTTCCTTTGTTTAAGGAGGGTCGCAAGAATAATCCAGGTAATTACAGGCCGGTGAACCTTACATCAGTGGGAGGGAAATTATTGGAGAGGATTCTTCGAGACAGGATGTAAGTGGATATATTAGTGAGAGGCAACATGGTTTTGTGACGGGGAGGTCGTGTCTCACGAACTTGATCAGGTTTTTCGAGTAAGTGACAAAGATGATTGATGAGGGTGGGGCAGTGGATGTTGTCTACATGGACTTCAGTAAGGCCTTTGACAAGGTCCCTCATGGCAGACTGGTGCAGAAGGTGAAGTCACACGGGATCAGAGGTGAGCTGGCAAGGTGGATACAGAACTGGCTCAAAGAAGACAGAGGGTAGCAGTGGAAGGGTGTGTTTCTGAATGGAGGGCTGTGACAAGTGGTGTTCCTCAGGGATCAGTGCTGGGATCTTTGCTGTTTGTAATATATATAAATGGTTTGGAGGAAAATGTAACTGGATTGATTAGTAAATTTGCGGACAAAGGTTGGTGGATTTGCGGGTAGCAATGAGGACCATCAGAGGATACAGATCAGTTGGAGACTTGGGCAGAGAAATGTGAGGTAATGCATTTTGGAAGGTCTAATACAGATAGGAAATATACAGAAAATGGAAGAACCCTTAAGAGTGTTTAAATCATTTAAAAGCATTTTTGTGGGCTTTTTGTACTTACCTCTTTAAGAATTCTGAGGGAGTGGTTAGAAGGGAGTTGTGGACCAGCAAGCTTTAAATCAGCGCCAGGTTTAAAAGGAGGCCTGGTGTAGACAGCGGGCAGCGTCGGAGCGGGCAGCGGAGTGAGAGGGAAGCAGAGTGAGCTACTAGGGCTTAATATCGAAAGGGCTGGAGAGGAAGAGGGCCAGGTAAGTGCGTGTGGAAATTTTCAATATTACTACAGTGAATAATGGAGGGGCATGTGATGTGTGGTTTCTGTATGATGTGGGAACTGGTGGACCCCAGGGTCCTTCCCAGTGACCATGTCTGCAGTAAGTGCAGGTTGCTGGAGGAGCTCCAGCTCAAGGTAGATGAGCTGGCCTCTGAGCTACAGACACTGAGGCTCATCAGGGAGAGGGAGGGTGACATTGTCAATGGGGTGCAAGTGACATCCACCCCCCCTAGACTGGCTAACT
Organism: Carcharhinus amblyrhynchos; assembly: GCF_965287045.1. Taxonomy (NCBI): domain Eukaryota; kingdom Metazoa; phylum Chordata; class Chondrichthyes; order Carcharhiniformes; family Carcharhinidae; genus Carcharhinus; species Carcharhinus amblyrhynchos. Next base: position 19,069 of record NW_027650301.1, on the reverse strand, counting down.
CTAAGGGTCAGGAACAAGAGGGGGCTGCTGAGAGGAGGAAGGGGGTGGGGAGAGGAGGAAGGGGGGTGGGGAGCGTAGGCCTCAGCCTCTCAATCTGCATAACAGGTTTGAGGTTCTTGCTTCCAGTCTGGACGAGGACGAGGGAGGTGAGGTTGGTGAGCAAACTGCACACGGTACAGTGATGCAGCAGAACATAGGCAAAGAGAAGGTGAAAAGGAACATAGTGATTGGGGATAGTGTGGTTAAGGGTATTGACACTGTCCTTTGTCACAATGACAAAGTGCACAGAAGGGTGTGTTGTCTGCCTGGTGCTCGGGTACAGGATGTCGCATCTGGGCTGCAGAGGAACCTGGAGTGGGAGGGTGAGAATCCGGTCGTTGTGGTACATGTGGGTGCCGACGACGTAGGCAAAATGCGAACTGAGGATCTGGGGAGGGAGTATGAAAAGCTGGGAATGGAATTAAAGAGTAGAACCGACAAGGTGGTTATCTCTGGGCTACTGCCTGAACCGAGTGCAGACGGGCGTAGGGTTGATAGGATTAAGGAAGTGAATGGGTGGCTCAGGGATTGGTGTGGGAGGAATGGGTTTGAATTTATGGGGCATTGGCACCAGTATTGGGGTAGGTGGGACCTGTTCGGGCGGGATGGGGTTGGTCTGAACCGTGCTGGGACCAGAGTGCTGGCGAATAGAGTAAAGAGGACTGTAGACAGGGCTTTAAACTAATTAGTGGGGGGGGGGAGGGTGTGAGGGTAGGTGACATTACGGGGTCTAAAGTTAAGGAGAGGGTACATGTAAGGGAAGAGGCCGAGGATGTCCCAATAATAGAGGGAGTAAGGGGCGTGAGTATGGTTGGTGGCGTTATGGCAAATAGGGTCCAGGTGAAGGCTGGGATGAAGGCACTTTATCTGAATGCACGAAGCATTCGGAATAAAGTGGATGAGTTGGTGGTGCAGATCGACACAAATGGATATGATCTGGTGGCCATTACAGAGACGTGGCTGCAAGGTGACAGGGACTGGGAGCTGAATGTCCAGGGGTATCAAATGTTTAGGAAGGATACGCGGGAGGGAAAAGAGGGGGGCGTAGCTCTACTGATTAAGGATAGCATCACGGTGGTAGCAAGGGATGATATTGGAGCCAAGGAGCAGAAAGCGGAATCGTTGTGGGTAGAGATTAGGAACAGCAAAGGGAGGAAGACGCTGGTGGGTGTCGTCTAGAGGCCCCCGAATAATGATCTGGAGGTGGGGCGGGTTGTTAACGCGCAAGTAAGTGCGGCGTGCAGGAATGGGACGGCCGTAGTTATGGGGGATTTCAATCTACATATAGATTGGTCGACCCATGTTGGACGCAGTGGGCTCGAGGAGGAGTTCTTGGAATGCTGCCGGGATAGTTTCCTCGAACAGTGTGTGTTGGAGCCGACGAGGGAGCGAGCTATCTTGGATCTGGTACTATGTAATGAGGTGGGTAGAATTAGGGACCTTGCAGTGAAGGATCCTCTTGGGGAGAGTGATCATTGTATGGCGGAGTTTCTGGTGCAGATGGAGGAGGAGAAAGTGGGTTCCCGGACACGCGTCCTTTATTTGAACAGAGGGGAGTACGGTAGGATGAGAGAAGAATTGGCGAATGTGGACTGGGGGAGCGCGTTGGAAGGAGGGTCTGCTGAGGAGCAGTGGAGGATCTTTAAGGAGATCTTTCTTGGTGCTCAGCGGAAATTTATTCCGATGGTCAAAAAGGACAGTCGGAGGAGAGGTAATAAGCCGTGGATAACGAAGGAGGTGAAGGAAAGTGTTAAATTAAAAGCGGAGGCGTTTAGAGTAGCTAAGAGTAGTGGGCGAGAAGAGGATTGGGAGAGGTTTAAAGGTCAACAAAGATTGACAAAGAAGTTGATAAAGAAGGGTAGGAGAAACTATGAAGCTGGGCTAGCGCTTAATATAAAAAAGGATAGCAAGAGTTTTTATAAATATATAAAAAGGAAGAGGCTGGCTAGGGTGAATGTTGGTCCCTTAGAGGATGAGAGGGGGGACTTAGTGGTAGGGGATGGGGATATGGCTGAGGTCCTGAATAACTTTTTTGTTTCGGTCTTCACGGAGGAGGACGTGAATAATTTGCCGGATGTTAGAGATGGAAAGGTGGTAGGACTGGAGGGTCTTAATGACATTACTGTTACTAGAGAGGCGGTGCTCAACAGACTGGAGGGGCTGATTGTGGACAAGTCGCCAGGACCGGATGGAATGCATCCGAGGGTTCTGAAAGAAATGGCGGAGGTGATAGTGGATGCCTTGGTGGTTATTTTCCAGACGTCGCTGGATTCCGAGGAAGTGCCGGAAGATTGGAAAGCGGCTAATGTTACGCCGTTGTTTAAGAAGGGTGCCAGGCAAAAGGCAGGGAATTATAGGCCGGTTAGTTTAATGTCTGTTGTAGGTAAAATGGTAGAATCCGTCATCAAGGAGGAAATAGCGAGGCATCTTGAGAGGAATTGCTTGATAGAGCAGATGCAGCACGGTTTCGTTAAAGGGAAGTCATGTCTGACAAATTTACTGGAGATCTATGAGGATGTGTCTAGGGCGGTGGATAGAGGAGAGCTGGTGGATGTGGTCTTTCTTGATTTTCAGAAGGCGTTTGACAAGGTACCTCACAAGAGGTTATTACAGAAGGTCGGGGGCGTGGAGTTGGGGGTAGGGTGTTAGCATGGATAGAGGATTGGTTATCAAATAGGAGGCAGAGAGTGGGGGTCAACGGGTGGTATTCGGATTGGCGGTTGGTGACTAGTGGAGTGCCCCAGGGGTCGGTGCTGGGGCCTCAGCTATTTACCATTTATATAGATGATCTGGAGGAGGGAACCGAGTGTAGGGTGTCGAAATTTGCTGATGACACCAAGACTGGGGGAAAGGCAAATTGTGCGGAGGGTGTGGAGAGTCTGCAGAAGGATCTAGATAGGCTGGGCGAATGGGCCAGGAAATGGCAAATGGAATTTAATGTTGGCAAGTGCGAGGTGGTCCACTTTGGTAGGAATAATGGTAGGAAGGATTATTACTTACATGGCGAAAAACTGCAGCAGGCGACAGTGCAGAGGGACCTCGGGGTCCTTGTGCATGAGTCGCAAAAACCCAGCTTGCAGGTGCAGCAGGTGGTCAGGAAGGCGAATGGGATGCTGGCCTTCATAGCGAGGGGGATTGAATATAAAAGTAGGGAGGTCTTGCTGCAACTGTATAGGGCATTGGTGAGGCCGCAGCTGGAGTACTGTGTGCAGTTTTGGGCACCGTACTTACGCAAGGATATTTTGGCCTTGGAGGGAGTGCAGAGGAGGTTTACTAGGCTGATACCGGAGTTGAGGGGGTTGAGCTATGAGGAGAGGCTGAATAAACTAGGCTTGTACTCGTTAGAGTTTAGAAGAATGAGGGGAGATCTCATTGAGACGTATAAGATGATGAATGGGATGGATAGGATAGAGGTGGAGAGACTCTTCCCGCTCAGAAAGGATAGTAGGACTAGGGGGCACAGCCTCAAGATAAAGGGGGGGTGGTTTTGAATGGAGTTGAGAGGAACTTCTTCACTCAAAGGGTGGTGAATCTCTGCCCGTTGAAGTGGTGGAGGCTACCTCACTAAATATTTTTAAGGCGCGGGTTGATGGGTTTTTGATAAGAGAGGGGATTAAGGGTTATGGGGAGAGGGCGGGAATGTGGAACTGAGCCACGACAGATCAACCATGATTTTATTGAATGGCGGGGCAGGCTCGAAGGGCTAGATGGCCTACTCCTGCTCCTATTTCTTATGTTCTTATGTATTGATAGGCAAAGGGATCTGGATGTACAGGTACACAGGTCACTGAAAGTGGCAATGCAGGTAGAGAAGGTAGTCAAGAAGGCATACGGCATGCTTGCCTTCATTGGCTAGGGTATTGAGTTTAAAAATTGGCAAGTCATGTTGCAGTTTTAGAGAACCTTAGTTAAGCTGCACTTGGAATATAGTGTTCAATTCTGGTCGCCACACTACCAGAAGGATGTGGAGGCTTTGGAGAGGGTACAGAAAAGATTTACCAGGGTGTTGCCTGGTATGGAGGCTATTAGCTATGAGGAGAGGTTGGAGAAACTTGGTTTGTTCTCACTGGAACGCCGGAGGTTGAGGGGAGACCTGATAGAAGTCTACAAGATTATGAGAGTTATGGACAGAGTGGATAGTCAGAAGCTTTTTCCCAGAGTGGAAGAGACAATTACTAGGGGGCACAGGTTTAAGGTGCGAGGGGCAAGGTTTAATGGAGATGTACGAGGCAGATTTTTTACACAGAGGGTAGAGGGTGCCTGGAACTCACTGCCGGGGGAGGGAGTGGAAGCGGATACGATAGTGAGTTTTAAGGGATTGAGCTATGAGGAGAGGCTGAATAAACTAGGCTTGTACTCGTTAGAGTTTAGAAGAATGAGGGGAGATCTCATTGAGACGTATAAGATGATGAATGGGATGGATAGGATAGAGGTGGAGAGACTCTTCCCGCTCAAAAAATGACAGTAGGACTAGGGGGCACAGCCTCAAGATAAAGGGGAGGCGGTTTAGAACGGAGTTGAGGAGGAACTTCTTCACTCAAAGGGTGGTGAATCTCTGGAATTCTCTGCCCGTTGAAGTGGTGGAGGCTGCCTCGCTAAATATTTTTAAGAAGCGGGTTGATGGGTTCTTGATAAGAGAGGGGATTAAGGGTTATGGGGAGAGGGCGGGAAAGTGGAACTGAGCCACAACAGATCAGCCATGATCTTATTGAATGGCGGGGCAGGCTCGAAGGGCTAGATGGCCTACTCCTGCTCCTATTTCTTATGTTCTTATGTTCTTATGTTTAAGGGAGTCTTAACAAGTACATGAATAGAATGGAAATAGAGGGATATGGTTCCCGGAAGAGATGGCAGATGGAGTTTAATCCGGACAAATGTGAGGTGATGCATTTTGGAAGGTCTAATACAGATAGGAAATATACAGTAAATGGCAGAACCCTTAAGAGTATTGATAGGCAGAGGGATCTGGGTGTACAGGTACATAGCTCACTGAAAGTGGCAACACAGGTGGAGAAGGTAGTCAAGAAGGCATACGGCATGCTTGCCTTCATTGGCTAGGGCACTGAGTTTTAAAATTGCAAGTCATGTTGCAGCTTTATACAACCTTAGTTAGGGGTTTTAGTTCAGTCAGGCAGCATGGTCGGTGCAGGCTTGGAGGGCTGAAAGGCCAGTTCCTGTGCTGGAATTTTTTGTTCTTTGTCCTTCCATTGAGAAAAAGATACAAAAGTCTGAGGTCACATACCAACCGACTCAAGAACAATTTCCATGTTGCTGTCAGACTTTTGAATGGACCTACCTTGCATTATGTTGATTTTTCTCTACACCCTAGCTGTGGCTGTAACACTACATTCTGCACTCTCTCCTTTCCTTCTCTATGAACAGTATGCCTTCCTATATAATGCACAAGAAACAAAACTTTTCACTGTATGTTAATACGTGTCAATAATAAATCAAATCAAAAAAAATACACCACATCCACTGGTTCTGCAATGTGTGATTCTGTGATATTGCCTGTGTGTGGTTTGAACAGTGTAAAGGGCTGGGACTCAGTGATATGGGCCAATGCAGATGAGAGGTTATTGATCTGAAACATTAGCTGTTTTTCTCTCTCGACATACGCTGCCAGATGTGCTGTGTATTTCAGAGATTTGTGTATTTGTTTGAGTTTATCCTGTAATGTGGATTAATGGAGCTGAACATAGAACATAGCCACACAAGAGGTTATTACAGAAGGTTAGGGGGCATGGAGTTGGGGGTAGGGTGTTAGTGTGGATAGGGGATTGGCTGTCAAATAGGAGACAGAGAGTGGGGGTCAATGGGTGCTATTCGGATTGGCGGTTGGTGACTAGTGGGGTGCCCCAGGGGTTGGTGCTGGGGCCTCAGCTATTTACCATTTATATAGATGATCTGGAGGAGGGAACCGAGTGTATGGTGTCGAAATTTGCTGATGACACCAAGATTGGTGGAACAGCAAATTGTGCGGAGGGTGTGGAGAGTCTGCAGAAGGATCTAGATAGGCTGGGCGAATGGGCCAGGAACTGGCAAATGGAATTTAATGTTGGCAAGTGTGAAGTTGTCCACTTTGGTAGGAAGGACTATTACTTACGTGGCGAAAAACTGCAGCAGGCGACGGTGCAGAGGGACCTCGGGGTCCTTGTGCATGAGTCACAAAAACCCAGCTTGCAGGTGCAGCAGGTGGTCAGGAAGGCGAATGGGATGCTGGCCTTCATAGCGAGGGGGATTGAATATAAAAGTAGGGAGGTCTTGCTGCAGCTGTATAGGGCATTGGTGAGGCCGCAGCTGGAGTACTGTGTGCAGTTTTGGGCGCCACACTTACGCAAGGATATTTTGGCCTTGGAGGGAGTGCAGAGGAGGTTTACTAGGCTGATACCGGAGTTGAGGGGGTTGAGCTATGAGGAGAGGCTGAATAAACTAGGCTTGTACTCGTTAGAGTTTAGAAGAATGAGAGGAGATCTCATTGAGACGTATAAGATGATGAATGGGATGGATAGGATAGAGGTGGAGAGACTCTTCCCGCTCAAAGGACTAGGGGGCACAGCCTCAAGATAAAAGGGGGGGCGGTTTAGAACGGAGTTGAGGAGGAACTTCTTCACTCAAAGGGTGGTGAATCTCTGGAATTCTCTGCCCGTTGAAGTGGTGGAGGCTGCCTCACTAAATATTTTTAAGACGCGGGTTGATGGGTTTTTGATAGGCAAGGGGACTAAGGGTTACGGGGAGAGGGCGGGTAGGTGGAACTGAGCCACGACAGAACAGCCATGATCTTATTGAATGGCGGGGCAGGCTCGAAGGGCTAGATGGCCTACTCCTGCTCCTATTTCTTATGTTCTTATGTTCTTAGAACATAGAACATTCCAGCGCAGTACAGGCCCTTCGGCCCTCAATGTTGCACCGACCAGTGGAACCAATCTAATGACCCTCTAACCTAAACTGTTCCAATGTTATCCATATACCTATCCACTGACCATTTGAACGCCCTTAATGTTGGCGAGTCCACAACTGTTGCAGGCAGGGCATTCCACGGCCTTACTACCCTCTGAGGGAAGGGGATATTAAGCAAAGATTTATGGAGTTGGGGTGGAAACTCAAGGCGAAGTCAGAAAGAGTAGTTATATCTGGACTCTTGCCTGTACCACGGGATAGATTAGAGAGGAAGATTTATGGAGTTGGGGTGGAAACTCAAGGCGAAGTCAGAAAGAGTAGTTATATCTGGACTCTTGCCTGTACCACGGGATAGATTAGAGAGGAATAGGGAGAGGGAAAGTTTGAACTCGTGGCTGAGGGGATGGTGCAGGAGGGAGGGGTTCAGGTACTTGAGCAATTGGGGCTCATTCTGGGGAAGGTGGGACCTCTATAAGAGGGATGGTCTACACCTGAACCAGAGGGGAATCAATATCCTGGGGGGTAAATTTGCAAAAGCGATGCAGGAAGGTTTAAACTGATTCGGAGGGGGGGAGGGATAGTGAGGAAAGGGGGTGAAAGTGAGGGGGGCATAGTTGGGGAATGCAAGGCACGGCATAGTGGGGGTGGGGCGGAGCAGGGTTTGAAATGCGTGTACTTTAATGCGAGGAGTATTCGCAATAAAGTGGATGAACTTGCAGCGTGGATCAGTACCTGGGACTTTGATGTTGTGGCCATTTCTGAGACTTGGATAGAGCAGGGTCAGGAATGGATGTTGCAGGTTCCGGGGTACAAATGCTTTAGTCGGAGTAGAGAAGAAGGTAGAAGGGGGGGTGGGGTAGCATTGCTAGTCAAGGACTGTATCACAGTGTCGGAGAGAAAGTTTGATGAGGACTTGTCAGTTGAGGTAGTATGGGCGGAGATTAGAAATAGGAGAGGAGAGGTCACCCTGTTGGGAGTCTTTTATAGACCTCCTAAAAGTTCTAGAGAGGTTGAGGAAAGGATTGCGGAGACAATCCTGGTTAGGAGTGAAAGTAATAGGGTAATTGTTATGGGGGACTTTAACTTTACGAATATTGATTGGAGTTGCTATAGTTCTAGCTCGCTAGAGGGGTCAGTGTTTGTACAAAGCGTGCAGGAAGGTTTTTTGTCTCAGTATGTAGACAGGCCAACTAGAGGTGAGGCTATATTGGATTTGGTGCTGGGAAATGAGCCAGACCAGGTGCTAGACTTGGAAGTTGGTGTGCATTTTGGTGATAGTGACCACAATTCGGTTACGTTCACCTTAGTGATGGGAAGAGATAGGCGTGAACCTCGGGTCAGCAATTTTAGCTGGGGTAAGGGCGATTATGAGGCTATCAGGAGTGAATTAGGAAGCATGGATTGGATTAGGGGATTGCAGGGACTGGGAACATCTGAAATGTGGAATTTTTTCAAGGAGCAGCTACTGCAAGTCCTTGATAGGTATGTCCCTGTCAGGCATGGTGGATTTGGTAGGGCTAGGGAACCGTGGTGCACTAAAAGAGTTGAGTCGATGGTTAAAAAGAAAAAGGAGGCTTATGTTCGGATGAGATTGGAGGGCTCAGATAGTGCACTAGAAAGCTTTAGATTGGCTAGGAGGGAGTTGAAGAGTGAGTTGAGAAGGGCTAAAAGAGGACATGAGAAGACTTTGGCTGATAGGATTAAGGAGAATCCTAAGGCGTTCTATAAGTATGTCAAGAACAGAAGGTTGGTCAGGGCAAGATTAGGGCCAGTTACAGACAGCAGGGGGAAGTTGTGTGTGGAACCGGAAGAGATTGGAGAAGTATTGAACCAATATTTCTCTTCGGTGTTCACGCAAGGGGACATGAATATAGCTGAGGAGGACATTGGGTCGCAGGGGTGTAAAATAGAAAGTATTACGGTTGATAAAGAGGATGTGCTGGAAATTCTTGAGGGGCTGAAAATAGATAAGTCCCCTGGTCCGGATGGGATCTACCCTAGGATTCTCTGGGAGGCTAGAGAGGTGATTGCAGAGCCTCTGGCTCAGATCTTCAGGTCGTCATTGGTCTCTGGTGTAGTCCCGGAGGATTGGAGGATAGCGAATGTTGTCCCATTGTTTAAGAAGGGGAACAGAGACTTTGCCGGGAATTATAGACCGGTGAGTCTTACTTCTGTTGTGGGCAAGGTTTTAGAAAAAATTATTAGGGATAGGATTTATAGTTATTTGGAGTGTAATGAATTGATTAGAAATAGTCAGCATGGTTTTGTAGCAGGTAGGTCGTGCCTTACTAACCTTATTGAGTTTTTTGAGAAGGTGACCAAAGAGGTGGATGGGGGTAAGGCAGTTGACGTGGTATACATGGATTTTAGTAAGGCGTTCGATAAGGTTCACCATGGTAGGCTTCTGCAGAAAATGCAGATGTATGGGATTGTGGGTAATCTAGGAAGTTGGATCAGGAATTGGCTATCAGATAGGAGACAGAGGGTGGTGGTGGATGGTAAATATTCATCATGGAGTGCAGTTACGAGTGGTGTGCCTCAGGGATCTGTTTTGGGGCCACTGTTGTTTGTAATTTTTATTAATGATCTGGATGAGGGTATAGTTGGGTGGATTAGTAAATTTGCTGATGACACCAAAGTTGGAGGTGTGGTAGATTGTGAGGAAGGGTGTCATAGTCTGCAGGGAGACTTAGATAGGTTGCAGAGCTGGGCCGAGAGGTGGCGGATGGAATTTAATGCGGAGAAGTGTGAGGTAATTCACTTTGGTAGGAGCAACAGATGTGTCGAGTATAGGGCTAACGGGAGGACTTTGAATAGTGTGGATGAACAGAGGGATCTAGGTGTGTGTGTACATAGATCCCTGAAAGTTGGGAATCAAGTAGATAAGGTTGTCAAGAAGGCGTACGGTGTCTTGGCGTTTATTGGTAGGGGGATTGAATTTAGGAGTCGCAGTGTAATGTTGCAACTGTACACTACTCTAGTGCGGCCGCACTTGGAGTACTGTGTGCAGTTCTGGTCCCCGCATTACAAGAAGGATGTGGAGGCGTTGGAGAGGGTGCAGAGGAGGTTTACTAGGATGTTGCCTGGTATGGTGGGGAGGTCCTATGAGGAGAGACTGAGGGATCTAGGGTTGTTTTCGTTGGGAAGAAGGCGGCTAAGAGGGGATCTTATTGAAACATATAAGATGATTAGGGGTTTAGATAGGGTGGATAGTGATAGCCTTTTTCCTCGGATGGAGAAAGCTAGCACGAGGGGGCATGACTTTAAATTAAGGGGGGGTAGCTACAGGACGGATGTCAGGGGTAGGTTCTTTACCCAGCGGGTGGTGAGGGATTGGAATGCCCTGCCTGCTGCAGTTGTAGATGCGTCTAGTTTGGGGGCGTTTAAGAGATCTCTGGATAGGTTTATGGACGAAAAGGGATTGGTATAGGCTAGTGGGTCATTGTTTTTGTAACTGGTCGGCGCAACATCGTGGGCCGAAGGGCCTGTTCTGCGCTGTAATGTTCTATGTTCTATGTTCTATGTTCTATGAGTAAAGAACCTACCTCTGACATCCGTCCTATAATTACCACCCCTTAATTTAAAGCTATGTCCCCTTGTGTTAGCCATCACCATCCGAGGTAAAAGGCTCTCACTGTCCACCCTATCTAACCCTCTGATCATCTTGTATGCCTCAATCAGGTCACCTCGTAACCTTCTCTCCAATGAAAATAACCTCGAGTCCCTCAGCCTTTCCTCATCAGACCTTCCCACCATACCAGGCAACATCCTGGTAAACCTCCTCTGCACCCTTTCCAATGCCTCCACATCTTTCTTATAATGCGGCGACCAGAACTGTACGCAATACTCCAAGTGCGGCCGCACCAGAGTTTTGTACAGTTGTAACATGACCTCACGGCTCCGAAATTCAATCCATGTACCAATAAAAGCTAACACACCGTACGCCTTCTTAATAACCTTATCAACCTGGGTGCCAACTTTCAGGGATCTATGCACGTGTACCCCGAGATCTCTCTGCTCGTCAACACTACCAAGAGCCCTTCCATTAGCCCTATATTCTGTACTCCTGTTACTCTTACCAAAGTGAATCACCTCACACTTTTCCGTATTAAACTCCATCTGCCGCCTCTCAGCCCAGCTCTGCAGCTTATCTATGTCCCTCTGCAAACTGTAACATCCATCCTCACTGTCTACAACTCCTCCGACTTTGGTGTCGTCAGCAAATTTACTAACCCATCCTTCTACACCCTCATCTAGGTCATTTATAAAAATGACAAACAGCAGTGTCCCCAAAACAGATCCCTGAGGAACACCACTTGTAACTGAACTCCAGGTTGAATATTTCCCATCAACCACCACCCTCTGTCTTCTATCAGCTAGCCAATTCCTGATCCAAACTGCTAAATCACCCTCAATCCCATGCATCTGCATTTTCTGCAGTAGCCTACCATGGGGAACCTTATCAAACGCTTTGCTAAAATCCATATACACCACGTCAACTGCCTAACCCTTATCCAACTCTTTGGACACCTTCTCAAAGAACTCGATAAGGTTTGTGGGGCACAACCTACCCTTCGCAAAACCACGTTGACTATCCCTAATCAATTTATTTCTCTCTAGATGATTATAAATCCTATCCCTTATAATTCTTTCCAAAACTTTGCCCACAACAGAAGTAAGGCTCACTGGTCTATAATTCCCAGGATGGTCTCTACTCCCCTTCTTGAACAAGGGGACAACATTTGCTATCCTCCAGTCTTCCGGCACTATACCTGAAGCCAATGACGACATGAAGATCAAAGCCAAAGGCTCTGCAATCTCCTCCCTAGCCTCCCAGAGAATCCTAGGGTAAATCCCGTCTGGCCCAGGGGACTTATCTATTTTCACACTCTCAAGAATTGCCAACACCTCCTCCTTATGTACTGAGTCCTGGGCCTGTGCTGATTTCATGAAATCTCTGGGAAGAAACTTGTACTGGGAGAGTTTCATTTCTTTTCCTGTTTTGCAGAATCCTAGGCCACAATCACAAGCTCGAGAGAGTCGACCCTTTAAGAAGATGTTCCAGACAACATCAAACATGGAAGCAGCTGGAAATCCAAAAGCAGCCTGGGGTAGCTATTCCCAAAGCTACGGTGTCATCAGTCAAACTGGGCTGGAAAACCTGCGTAACCTTCAAATACGGAACAAACCGTAGCTACGCAACACAGGGCCTGCCATACACACAACAACGCACAATGTACAGAGGACAGACTGCAGGAATTATACATGTACGCACACAGCTTGTGTGGGAATTACAGAGGACACAGGCAGAACTGCTGTTGAATAGCAGCTCTGATTCCCATAGCTCTGTGACATGCGAGATACCAAATTATTTTGTATATTGAAATCTGATATGTGAAAAATGATTTTTAATGTGAATTATTAACTCTATGCAATCAGCTCTGCAGAGAAGTGGCTAATTGCTGCATTCATGTGAGTTCTGCACAAGTTGCTCCTGACTTGTTCCCTCTGTCCACTGCAGCCTCCATTATAAACTGGACTAATCCTGACAGGCTCATTCTAGCACACAGTACAGTTGTTCTGTGAAAGTGCCTTTGGGATAGGAGTTTGGATTACAACCTGGGGGATGTGGGGATCTGGGACAGCCAGCTGTCAGGGGTGAGGAAGTGTGTGGCTCCTGTGGGAAGGGGGGCTGTACTTCTATTGTGATTTGCTGAGTTCAGGAGAGTGTTCAGCTTCATTCTCAGCTTGGATCACTCTCTGATTCCTCATTCCTGCTGGCCTTTATGCAGGTGAAGTATTTGATGTTTCCTCTTTGTCATTCCCTTTAAACACTTGGTGCTGTGGAATCTTTGATTCAGGGTTAATAAGGACCAATCTCTTGTCAGAATGAACTTGTGAAGATATGCCAGAGCAGCTGATGTGTGATTTTTTTTTTTAATAACTTTATTAAAAGCGATACAAATGTACACAACTGTTGTTTGAATGTGGGGACTCAGTGAGGTGCTTCTTATATACCAGCACCTGCTGTATGGGGTAGACAGATCCTGCACCTACCAGATCAGGGGACTCCATTGTGACAGGCCCATTGATGTACTAGGGGAAGCCAGGAGCACTTGACAATGCACTGTTCTTTCAGCATGGACCCCTCTTACACTGCAGAGTTCCCTTGGTACTGTCCCCTCCAACAGTGCAGTACTCCCTCTGTACTCTTCTCTCTCTTTTAGTGAGGGCTGTATATAAACCCCAAACTGCTGTGGTTGGGAATAACATTAAACAGGAAATTAGAGATGCATGTGATAAATGAAAATCTGTAATTATGGGCGATTTTAATTTGTATATAGATTGGGCAAAGGGATGAATTTCTGGAGTGTATACGGGATGGTTTCCTGGACTAATGTATTGAGGAACCAACCAGAGAGCAGGCCATCTTAGACTGGGCACTGTGTAATGAGAAGGGAATCATTGCCAGTCCAGCTGTACCAGACCCTGTGGGGATGAGCAACTAGAACATGATAGAATTTTTAATCAAGATGGAGAGTGAAGTAGTTGATTCGGAGACTTGGGTGCTGAATCTTTATAAAGGAAACTATGAGGATATGAGGTGTGAGTTGGCTGTGATGGATTTGGAAATGTTTAAAGGGACGACGGTGGATCGGCAATGGCAAACATTCAGGGAACACATGGGGGAACTGCAGCACAAAAACAAAATGGGTATAAGAACGTATGAACTTGGAGCAGGAGTGGGCCATCTGGCCCCTTGAGCCTGCCCCGCCATTCAATAAGATCATGGCTGATCTTTTTGTGGACTCAGCTCCACTTACCCACCCGATCACCATAACCCTTAATTCCTTTACTGTTCAAAAATGTATCTATCCTTGCCTTAAAAACATTCAATGAGGGAGCCTCAACTGCTTCACTGGGCAGGGAATTCCACAGATTCACAACCCTTTGTGTGAAGAAGTTCCTCCTCAACTCAGTCCTAAATTTTGCTGAGGTTTTTGTTAGAGAGAAGGTTAAGAGGTGACTTAATAGAGGCACACAAGATGATCAGAGGATTAGTCCAACAGGTTTATTTGGTAGCAAAATCCACTAGCTTTCGGAGCGCTGCTCCTTCGTCAGGTGAGTGGGAGTTGTGTTCACAAACAGGGTATATAAAAACTCAAACTCAATTTACAAACTAAAGGTCGAAATGCGAGTCTTTACAGGTAATCAAGTCTTAAAGGTACGGACAGTGTGAGTGGAGAGAGGGTTAAGCACAGGTTAAAGAGATGTGTATTGTCTCCAGACAGGACAGTTAGTGAGATTTTACAAATCCAGGCAAGTCGTGGGGGTTACAGATAGTGTGACATGAACCCAAGGTCCCGATTGAGGCCGTCCTCGTGTGCGGAACTTGGCTATCAGTCTCTGTTCAGCGACTCTGCGCTGTCGTGTGTCGTGAAGGCTGCCTTGGAGAATGCTTACCCGAAGGTCAGAGACCACAGGTGCAGCAGGTGGTCAGGAAGGCAAATGGGATGCTGGCCTTCATAGCGAGGGGGATTGAATATAGAAGTAGGGAGGTCTTGCTGCGGCTGTATAGGGCATTGGTGAGGCCGCAGCTGGAGTACTGTGTGCAGTTTTGGGCGCCGCACCTGCGCAAGGATATTTTGGCCTTGGAGGGAGTGCAGAGGAGGTTTACTAGGCTGATACCGGAGTTGAGGGGGTTGAGCTATGAGGAGAGGCTGAATAAACTAGGCTTGTACTCGTTAGAGTTTAGAAGAATGAGGGGAGATCTCATTGAGACGTATAAGATGATGAATGGGATGGATAGGATAGAGGTGGAGAGACTCTTCCTGCTCAAAAAAGACAGTAGGACTAGGGGGCACAGCCTCAAGATAAAGGGGGGGCGGTTTAGAACAGAGTTGAGGAGGAACTTCTTCACTCAAAGGGTGGTGAATCTCTGGAATTCTCTGCCCGTTGAAGTGGTGGAGGCTACCTTGCTAAATATTTTTAAGACGCGGGTTGATGGGTTTTTGATAAGAGAGGGGATTAAGGGTTATGGGGAGAGGGCGGGAAAGTGGAACTGAGCCACGACAGATCAACCATGATCTTATTGAATGGCGGGGCAGGCTCGAAGGGCTAGATGGCCTACTCCTGCTCCTATTTCTTATGTTCTTATGTTCTTAAGCTGGACAAGTGGTTGGACTGTCAGTGGGCAAGCATTTTGCAGATAGCAATCATAACTCAGTTAGACTGAATGAAGATTGATCTGGAAAAGTTCAAGGATGGGAAATCAAAGTTCTAACTGGGGGAAGGCTGATTTTAATAAGGACAGAAATGATTTGGCCAGAGAGGACTGGAAGTCGACACTTTTAGGTAAATCTGTGACAGTAGGACATGTTCAAGAAGGAAATAAGGAGAGTTCATGTTCCAATAAAGAAAACAGGTGGGACCAACAAATCCAGTGAACCCTGGATGTGGAGGGCCATACAGCATTGGATAAAGAGAAAAAGGGGGGCTTATGGCATAGAGGGCTTGAAACAGCAGAAGCCCGAGAGGAGTATCGAATGTCATTGAGTTAGAGGTTTGTAGCATGGAAACAGGCCCTTCAGCCCAACTTATCCATGCTGCCCATTTTTTTTTAACCACTAAGCTAATCCCAATTGCCTGCATTTGGCCCATATCCCTCTATACCCATCGTACCCATGTAACTGTCTAAATGCTTTTTAAAAGATAAAATTGTACCCGCCTCTATTACTACCTCTGGCAGCTTGTTCCAGACACTCACCACCCTCTGTGTGAATTAGGCACGGTTGGATGAAATGTATACTGTCGGCATGGGGAGACCTGGATAGCTTGGTGATTTGGACACCCAAAAACTTGAAGCTTTTGACCATTTCCACTTTATTCCCGTTGATGTAGACAGGTGCATGTTCTCCTTTATGCTTCCTGAAGTTGATGACAATCTCCTTTGTTTTGTTGACATGGATGGAGAGATTATTGTTGCTGCACCAGTTCACCAGATTCTCTCTCATTCCTGTTCTCTGTCAGACCCATTACAGTGATGTCATCAGCAAGCTTGAAAATCGAATTGGAGGGGAATTTGTCCGCACCGTCATAGGCGTATAAGGAGTATAGTAGGGGGCTGAGAACACAGCCTTGTGGGGCACCGGTGTTGAGGATGATCGTGGAGGAAATGTTGTTGCCTATCCTTACTGATTGAGTTAGGAAGTTCAGGATCCAGTCACAGAGGAAGGTTCCGAGGCCCAGGCCACGGAGTTTGGAGATGAGTTTTGTGGGAATAATGGTGTTGACTATTGGCTGAGCTGTAATCAATAAATAGGAGTCTGACATAGGTGTCCTTGTTATCTAGGTGTTCCAGGGGTGAAAAACTTCTGCTAAGAGGAGAGATTGGAGAGGTTGGGACCTCAGAGAGAAGAGGCTGAGAGGGGATTTGATAGAGATGTTCAAAATGATGAGGGGTTTGGACAGAGTCGATTGGGAGAAAGTGTTCCTGCTTCGGAAAAGGATGGAGAATGAGGGGCACAGATTAAAAGTGATTTGATAAAAAACATTTTCACCCAGTGAGTGGTTGGGATCTGGAACGCTCTGTCTGGAAGTTGCTGGAGGAGCTTCAATCGAGGCGTTCGAGAGGGAACTCGATGTTTCCATTCAGATAATCAATATGTGGGGGAGGGGGAGGGGGCGGGGGGGGGAGAGGCGGGGGGGGAAAAGCGGGGGGGCGGGGGGGGAAGGCGGGGGGGAAGGCGGGGGGCGGGGGAAAGGCGGCGGGGGAAAGGCGGGGGGCGGGGGAAAGGCGGGGGGTGGGGGGGAAGGGCGGGGGGTGGGGGGAAGGCGGGGGGGAAAGGCGGGGGGGAAAGGCGGGGGGGGGCGGGGGCGGGGGAAAGGCGGGGAGATTGTTTGGTGAGTCTAATTATGATCATTAAGGAATGATGAGGTAAGTCGGTGTAAAACAAACAGGAGTGGTTTTTTCCCAACAGTAACAAGGCTGTGATTCTGTGTATCTGGGTTTAAGGTGCTCGGTAGAAAATTAGCAAACTGAACCTCAAACTTAGTGAACTCCAAATTATTCCCAATACCACACATGAGAGCAGGAATAGGATGATAAAGCTGATGATTGTGTGGCTGGAAAGATTGTGCAGGACAGAGAGGGTGTTAGATTCCTACCAGTAGAATGAGAAGGTGGATGTTATTTAAATCCGCAGAGACTGCAGAAAGCTGCTGCTCCAAAGGACTTGGGGGGTTCTTGTTCCTGAAACCCAGAAGGCGAGTGTACAGGCTACACATCAAATATATGTCAGCACTGTGACGGAGGTTGAGGGAGACCTGATAGAAGTCTATAAGATTATGAGAGACATGGACAGAGTGGATAGTCAGAAGCTTTTTCCCAGGGTGGAAGAGTCAATTACTAGGGGGCACAGGTTTAAGGTGCGAGGGACAAGGTTTAAAGGAGATGTACGAGGCAGATTTTTTACACAGAGAGTGGTGAGTGCCTGGAACTCGTTGCTGGGGGAGGGAGTGGAAGTGGATACGATAGTGAGTTTTAAGGGGCATCTTGACAAATACATGAATAGGATGGGAATAGAGGGATATGGTCCCCGGAAGGGTAGGGGGTTTTAGTTCAGTCGGGCAGCATGGTCAGTGCAGGCTTGGAGGGGCCGAAGGGCCTGTTCCTGTGCTGGAATTTTCTGTGTTCTCTGTATAACAGATTCTTGTTAGGCAAAGGAATCAAAAGTTTATTGGGTGTTAAATGAGACTATGGAATTTAAACACAAATCAACCCTGAGCTGATCCAATGATGTTGCGGGTCTCAGGGCGGAATGGCCTACATCTGCTCCTGTGTTGTATGGAGCTGTCCTGCTAATAATGGGATGTATTCTGTCTGTTATATTGAGATATTAGAATACAAGAGAGTAAAAGTTATACTTCAGTGACACAAGATCCTGGTTAGACCACACCTGGAGTCATTGAGAGCATTTCCAGCTACCACACCTTCTATATATATATATCACATCCCCCACCCCTCAGCCCCTATCCCCCACCCACCCACCGCATCCCCCACCCCTCAGCCCCTATCCCCCACCCACCCACCGCGTCCCCCACCCCTCAGCCCCTATCCCCCCACCCACCCACCCACCGCGTCCCCCACCCCTCAGCCCCTATCCCCCACCCACCGCGTCCCCCACGTCCCCCACATCCCCCACCCACGAAAGACCAAAACAAAGCGGAGACACTCTCTCTCCCACATCTCTTTCTCCTCCTGTCTCTCTCCCCTCTCTTTCTCCCACTGTGTGTGTCTCTCTCTCTCCCCCGTGTCTCTGTCTCCATCCCCCCGTCTCTCTCCCTCTCTCTCCCCATCTCTCTCTCTCTCTCTCTCTCCCTCCCCCCGTCTCTCTCTCTCTCTCTCTCCCTCCCCCCGTCTCTCTCTCTCTCTCTCCTCCCCCTGTCTCTCTCTCTCTCTCTCTCTCTCTCTCCCCGCCTCTATCTCTCTCTCTCTCTCTCCCCCTGCTCTCTCTCTCTCCCTCCCCCCGTCTCTCTCTCTCTCTCCCTCCCTCCCCCCCGTCTCTCTCTCTCTCTCTCTCTCCCTCCCCCGTCTCTCTCTCTCTCTCTCCCTCCCCCCGTCTCTCTCTCTCTCTCTCTCCCTCCCCCCGTCTCTCTCTCTCCCTCCCCCCCGTCTCTCTCTCTCTCCCTCCCCCCCGTCTCTCTCTCTCTCTCCCTCCCCCCGTCTCTCTCTCTCTCTCTCTCTCCCCCCCGTCTCTCTCTCTCTCTCTCCCTCCCCTGCCTCTCTCTCTCTCTCTCTCTCTCTCTCCCCCCCCGTCTCTCTCTCTCTCTCTCTCTCTCCCCCCGTCTCTCTCTCTCTCTCTCTCCCCCGTCTCTCTCTCTCTCTCTCTCTCCCCTGCCTCTCTCTCTCTCTCTCTCCCTCCCCCGTCTCTCTCTCTCTCCTCTCCCTCCCCCCGTCTCTCTCTCTCTCCCTCCCCCCCGTCTCTCTCTCTCTCTCTCTCCTCCCCCCGTCTCTCTCTCTCTCTCCCTCCCCCCGTCTCTCTCTCTCTCTCTCCTCCCCCCGTCTCTCTCTCTCTCTCCTCCCCCCGTCTCTCTCTCTCTCTCTCCCCCCGTCTCTCTCTCTCTCCCT